>NW_020653853.1:10219463-10255046 GCF_003589595.1 Hyposmocoma kahamanoa
GTGTGTGTGTGTGTGTGTGTGTGTGTGTGTGTGTGTGTGTGTGTGTGCGCGTGCGCGTGCGTGTGTGCGCGCGCGCGCGCGCCTATGACCGAAATCACCTAGTTCATTCAGTGAATGGTGTGTGTGCTTTTCGCTTTAAACACCATTATCTACTAAAACGGATTGGAAGAGAGCGGTATTCCAACGGCTAATAACGTTTTTGTTATATTGTGGAGAGACCAATAATTAAATCACTGCCGCCGCTAATTGAAAGGGCGCACAAATATTCAAAACCGAGAAAATAATGTTTAAAGAAATGAATTTAAAAAATATCTACCTTCTCCTCTTGCGGAAACTTCATAACGTAGCCACCTAGGAGAAAATAAAAATGACAGATTGGCCTTTTTTCGTGAACACGGCAGTATATTGGTTGATGACTGTACCACCTTAGTCAACCGTGAACATGGGACCTGTAAAGGGCCCTGTAAATGTTGGTTTGTTTGAAAAACAAATACACGCGACTTAAATCCGGAAAAATAGTTTCATTTCCTACGTGTAACAATCGCGAAAATCTAAGAACTCGGTACACGGCAGTCTACATAACAATTTAAAAAAATGTCACATGCGTGCTTTCAACTAACGGAGGCAGAAAATACTAATAATAATAAATATATAAGATACCTTGCTGTTTGCTGAAACATCATCTACACTCCATTTGGGTAGTAAGTAGAGACTAAAACAGTGGAAATCATGTCACAGAAATTACGCGTGCGTCTTCTGTTTTTCGTATCAATGGCATACCCTGTAATGCTTGCTATTGAGGTTTAAGAAGTTGCCAATCGGCGTCAGGTACTCGCCGATTATTGCCCAGAATCAAAAGACGTGCACCCCAATGCATGCGCTTATTCGCCTGATTGTGATTAGTAAAAATACACTGTTTTTCTGCATCCAAGTATGATTCTTCTGTTGTAAAGTTATCATAGTTGTAAATACATGTGTGTAAATTCAGCCAAGTTAATTCACTAAATTTATCTCTAGCCTAGGAAGGATGACGAAGTTGTGGAAAGTTTAGGTCTTTTACATAACGTACAAACCGTTACGCAAACTATAAACAACTAAACCACACTTTAGATTCAAATGCACATGTATGCCAGTTGCATTAAGTTAAAAGGAGTGTGTATGTAACTTTTGCAACAAGTTTCCTCAGCACACAGTCGTTTGCATTAATATGTACACTCGTAGAAAAAATTACATCCAAAAACAATTTCCGTAAATATTGCTTGTCCTTGAAAAGGATGACGAAGATTGGTGACTTGTGGGAAAACGCATTACGATGTTAAGGTAGAGATGAACGGGAAATTTATTTAGACGAGAAAATGGACGAAGGACCAAAGCAGTCATAGAGCGGTGGCCAATAGGAGCGAAAATGCCCGAAGGCAGATCATCGGCCCAATGGTCTTATGATATCGTCAGATTTGTGGGATCGCGCTGGATGCGGATGAGACTGCCTTTCCACCAGAGAGAGTTTTCCATCAAAGCTGTGCGAGGATGCGTTACGAACTCTTTTCAGCTATGCAGCAGCGAGGCTAGGAAGATGAAGTAATCCTATTGGTAATTAAAAGACAATGTCAAATATGAAGTTTCACTCGCATCATGCGTCTTTTAATTTAGTCGAGTAATTGTTTCGGACGGAGAACGAGAATAGAATTTGGACCGTAAAAATTGGCGCAATGAAGAAGAGGTCCAACAGTGGGTTAGTATGTGGGTTGAATATGATGATGATGACAAAATGTCATTCAATTCAATTAAATTCAATTTCAAATTCAATTCAATTGTCATGACATGAGTTGCCGAGTAGAAGATGTAATGATAAAGATAGCGAAAGAGATGCTTAGATGGTTCGGACATATGGAGAGAGTGAATGAAAGAATCTACAATAACGTAATTTTACAGAAGGTAGACGAAACAGATTTGTAAGGCGAGGTTGAGTGGGCTAGTTTGAAAGGGTCGACCAAGACGAACTTGTCATTCAAATTGAGGACGTCCTAAAGAAAGGTAAGATCAAGAGTATCCTTAACCGACGGCACCTGGAACGTCACTCCATTCTTAATGATCGACAGTACGGGTTTCGGCCGAACCGATCAACGGGTGACGTTCTAGCGTATCTAATGCATCTCTGGGGTGAAGCTATCGACAAACAGGGCGGAACCTTAGCGATAAGTCTGGATATTGCTAAGGCCTTTGATCGGGTCTGGCACCGTGGTCTCCTCTCCAAGCTTCCGGCATATGGTCTTCCCGGCCGCCTTTGTGAGTGGATCTCCGGCTTTCTGCGCGAGCGAAGATTGCGTGTCCTTGTTGACGGAGGCACTTCGCGGCTCGTGACAGTTAATGCTGGGGTGCTACAGGGCTCCGTGCTGTCACCCACGCTGTTCCTTCTGCATATCAATGACTTGTTGCCTCTAGGCAACATTCATCGCTATGCAGATGATAGCACGGTGCACGGTTGCTATAAGCAATCGTCAAGCAGCCGGGAGGACCCTGAGAGAAACCGGAAAAAGCTTGTCGCTGAGCTCAATCATGTTTTGGAACATATATCGTCGTGGGGCTCCCGAAACTTGGTTGAGTTCAACGCCAAGAAAACCCAGGTATGCGCGTTCAGCTCCAAAAAATCCCCATTCCTTCCACTTCCCTATCTTCAGGGTACAATGCTGACGCTGCAGGACAAGCTCAGCCTACTGGGAATGAGCATCCGGAAGGACATGAGCAACAAAGATTACATCGAGAGCGTCATCTGTACCGCGTCGTGCAAGCTTGGCATCCTGAACAAGGTGCACCGATTTTTTTCTCCAGAGCTGCGATACCTGTTGTATAAAGCTCAGGTCCGAAGCAGCATGGAGTACTGTTCGCACCTTTGGGACGGTTCTGCCAAGTACTTGCTCGATGCCCTAGATGGACTGCAGCGCTACGCCTTCCGTGTTGTCAACGATCCTCATGTAACTGAGCATGCGGAGTCATTACAGCTTCGCAGAGATATAGCGTCTCTTAGCGTATTCTATCGCCTGTACCACGGTGAGTGCTCTGAAGAGTTATTCAACCTTATCCCTTCCTCTCCTTTCCATCAACGGATCACCCGTGCCGGACTGCGTTGCCACAGTTGGACGGTCAGTTCAATACCGTTCCGCACTAAAAAGTTTGGCAATTCGTTTTTATGCCGAACCATCAAATTGTGGAACCGACTCCCGGCGCACGTATTCCCTCCCCTCTATAACATCGGGTCCTTCAAACGTAGTGTGAAGAAGCATTTGGCCAGACCGGCAAAATGATAGTGACGGAGTGAAGATATTTGTGTTTTCCATCCGTTACTCTCATCTCTGGACTGTATTCGCACTTTCCATCAGGCGCGGTGCAGTCATTTTGCCGAGTCGCAATAAAAAAAAGAATGGAAGCACTCATGCGTGTTGATGAGGTATCAGGACCGTAGCGAATGGAAAGCTGTTCTTTCTGCCTACACCAATGGGAAATAATATATAATCTCGGCGAATATATTATATAAAAATCGGTGGGAATCGAAAAAATATATATTTTATTGTAGGCAACTGTACTACAGAAGCTTGGGAAATCCGGATAAGTTATAGTCTGTGTTACGTGACGTCATTAGATTTATGGTTGCCGATTTCAATTGTAAATACTGCGCAAAAGCTTAAAATATATATTATGTAAAATTTTCCGGTTCGCGTTATTATAGCGATACAGTAGTTTATTCGTAGGTACTTAATTGCTTTATTACGTATTATAGTAAAATTAAGTAATAGTAACATAGTAAATTAGTAATTTCGGTGTGTGTTATTATTATGAAGACATTCTCGATACGGTTAGTCCATCAGTTAAAAGCCGCTTAGTGAGTTGTTCAGCTTTGCCCGGAGTTTCACTGAAGTACAAGATATGAATTGAGGTTAACCGACAACAATGCAAGATCGTCGACATAACTGGCAATGGGCTGGCCATATCTATTGAAGAACCGATAACCGATGGGGGAAGCGAGTTCTTGAATGGACGCCACGGTTAGGCAAACGTACCTAGTGTAGAACGCCTTTTGGCCTGATGCAGCGACGATCTGCGAAAGGCTGCTGGCAGTAGATGCATGCGACATGCTGATGACCGGGTAGTAGCAGTACAGCTCCTTGTGAAAGAATTCGTTCAGGGAAGAACTGCCACCTTACCTATTTCTGCCGCCAAGCAGTAGTGGGAGCATTACTGCGTTTCCGCTTTGAAGAGTAAGGGTGCTGGTGAAATTACAGGCACATGGGACTTCTCAACTTATGTCTCAGGGTATCGGGCGCAGTGGCAGTGCCCCTCAGATCTTTGTGATTTATATCTCTGAATGGCACTGCAAATGTTATGGACAGGCGTATCGCTTACAACCAGGCGCACGACTTGTTCGTCCCGCCACTGAACAGAAACATTTACAGAAATACTTTCATTTCCAATTATTATAGTATAGACAAAATTTCCGTGCATGAAACGACACAAAGGAAACATTATGTAATTTGTACTCTCTTAGGTTTATGACTTTTTCGAGTATTCTGTGTTACATTTGCCTCTCATGCAACTTTTGGCCGCGTTACTTACGTCCACATGCTTTATAAGGAAAGCTTTTAACTATAATATCGATTATAATATTATGCTCTTCATTTTACAATATTGTGTGTAAGCGAATTAATTTTAGTTAAAGAAATGCAAGTCCCTGTGATAGTTGTATTGGTACATAGCGTTATTTTGCTAACAACAAAACGAACTATAAAATAATTTACTCGTTGGAACTGGGAACAAGTCCTAGGGTTTACAGATACTTAATTGAGGAAATAATTTCTGTACGGAAACTTGAACAAACGGATTTGATGGTAAAGCCACATGTCGGTGGTTCTATAACAATATTAATTTCTACCGCGTTTACGGTTAGTGTTCCACAAGGTAGAGTGTTCTGATAATATAACTTTGATTTTAGAGAGACATAGTCATAGAATGAAAATGTGCAATCACATTTGACTACAGAGGTGTGCTTAGCTGTTTTTAGATCTTTTTATATATTATTCATGGAGCACTAATGCTCACATTCGTAAACAAGGCCACCTCTGATTGATCCCAGCAAAGGTGCACATCACGCTTGCCGCATTTCCTCGCTGTATGGCATCATCATCGCAATCTTTGCGTCAAAAACAACCCGGCGCGGGATCGCCACTCTCTCTTAGTCGTCGTCCTATTTCCGCTACAAACTTTTTCACATCGCTACCCCAACAACCCGCCGTCTCAACAACAAGCGGAACTTAACGGACTTTACAATTCGCTATATTTGTTTGTTAACTGTTATTTTAGTAACTTCTTATATATGAGACAAGCAATTGAAATGATACTATTTAACATGGTATGACAGTGTATAATTTTGTATATTGTACGTCTTGCGGATGGATGACACACATGTACATATTCACACATTCCCCACTTATAGACACATATACACATACTTGCACTCACACACACTAACACTTAGGTTAATCTATTTTTACTCTGAAAAGTTAAAAATTACTGTAATTAGTGAAATTTGTATTAGTTGTAACACCAGTTATAGTGGATATTAAGGTAGTCTGTTTTATCATCTCAAAGTAATATAAAAACAAGATTACTTTTAATATTATAGAAGAGCGATGTTTCCTATAGGAAACATCCGCTCCTGTGCTATGCCCTTTAAAATGAAAGATTTCTTTTTTATCTCGCTTCTGGCGAGCAGCGTATTCAACAGCTGCATCAATTGAAGTCACTGTGCCACTGAAATGCAAAGCTGTAAATGTGCTAACACATATCTTCAATAAGACACCTATCCCTCTTCCACGGCACCAGAGTCATTCCGTCGGGCCTTTTCCCATCTGATCGACTAAGACCTGGAGGTTCCAGTACGCGTGGCATATTTGCTGAAACTAAAGCCCGACGGATGACGATGATGTGGAAATCTCCCTGCACATCGACAGCAACTCAGAGCATGATGAGGAATTTTTAAATTATTCTGACGACTTCTAAATTTCTAAATGAAATTTTACTGATAACGCATACACACATAAATACACACAGAAAATAATTAAGTAGATACTAAATTATTATATTAATTATAGATACATTAACTGCCAGAGATATATGTAACTTGTTATGAGAGAAGACACTGATTTCCGTGACACAGGTCTTTGAACCTAACTCGGAAGCCTTGTTTTACAATGAAATGTAACGTTTCTATTCAAATAAGGAATTTATTATTATAACTGAAAAGCCATTTTAGAATCTAAGCTATGTTATTAATCGTATTCTTACAACTCTCTATTGTTACCGAATCGTATCATACAAAATGACGTACGAATCGAACAATATCGCAGTGTAAATAATGTCAAGTGCGAGTAGGTCACTGGAAACAGGTTTGCGCGTAACGCGGTGGCAGACGGCGCGGCGCGGCGTTAGTCATCGCCGAACAGATTCGATACGTAATCTATGCGCTGACGCTTCTTTGCGATGCGAAAGGGTTTCATTAATAAATGCGTTGTAAAACTTGTTACTTTGCGTTTGTGTACATTTACCTTAGTAACATTCTGCTCGTGTTAAGTATTCAATGTGCTATTTACGAGCAAATGAGATCTTTGTTGTCAACGTCAAAATAGTAAAGTCTTATTGAATATTATTGATAGTTTCAGTCAGCAATGTTTCTGACGGCTCCCGCATTTTTGGCAGCTATGAAAAACACTAAAGTTTATTGAATATCGGGATATATTTTGCTACCATTACAGTAATTTTTTTTTAATTACTCCACTAGTTTGTTACAGTTGGGAGAGCGTCAGTCACGGTATGGTGCAGGCATTGGTACGAATCCAGCTAGATCGAATGAATTGTGTCTTCGTGTTCGATTTTTATATAATTAATAATTATAACACCAATTTCGTTAATTGAACACGGATTATAGATCAGTTTCTTTTCATTGTCTGTCCTAATGTAGCTAGACATATCTTCCCGGAAAATTTATGAAACTTACCAAGATAAGTATTTGTAGCAACTTCCACGTAAGTAGTGCATACATTTACCAAAGATGAGGCAATCTACGACATCCGTCTACTAGAAAACCAATATACATTTGCAGTTAACAGTATTGTTGTCAACGAATGTATGCTCTTAGTTAGGTATAATTATGATCAAAATGATAGTTGTCCGTTTTTCCATCTGTATGTGTGTACTAGTGGTAGTACCAGGCGCCCAAGCAGCGTGAGTCAGCTGGTCGTTTCGCGTCTCATATCGGACATCTTTGATGGTATCGCACGGGGTCGCCCAACGGAAGCTTGTGCGGCGAGAAAGCTGAATTTTTATACTGTAATTCACATTCGTTCGTAGTTCCCACGGCATACTTGTAATGATGACTAAATGGTATTGCACCAATAAATATTTTTGTATAAGCTAGGTATAAGCAGTTTAATACCTAGTTTATTTACCATTTCCATAAGGTGAAGGTGTTCTTTTCATTCAGGTTCACCTTAATATCCAATAAGGCTTCCATGCCGGGAATCTCAATCTCGAAATTTTCGTGACTCAAAATTTTTTTTGGTATTTTCGAGACTCGAGACTACCGTTTTTTCTCTTGGTAATATCGATACTTTTGAAACTGAAGTCACTTAATAAAACATTATTAGAAAATGTACTGAACCGGCTGTATTTTTTTTATTGTGGTTACACTTAGCATGACGGTAGAGTGGATCTTAATTCAATTATCATATTTTAATTGCCTAAATACCTCGCTTATAAGTACGAAAATCTACTTTGGAAATAGTCTCGAAAGTCTCGTTTTTCTCAAGATTTTCAAGACCGCACGTATATATATAGCAAGACTGAAAACTCTAATGTACACACGCCAGCACATCAAGCTACATATTGACGTATCTTAATTCGTTGCACTGGAGGCGATTTTCGAACAAAAATGTGTAGTCTGAAGTGCCGTTGTCCGTACAAAGACTTGGGTACACTTGCTTGACTTTTGATTTTAATTTGGTGGTCAAATTTCGCCCAATGTTCTTCTTCCAGTGTAAACTATTCAGAATAATAATAATAGTAGTTAGCCTATATAGAGCCCCACTGCTGGGCACCACTCACAATGGGAGGGTTTGGGTTGTAGTTCCCACGCGGATCTCACCTTTAACTTAAGAGGCAGTGGGCCCTAAAAATAAGGCTACCACGGCGATGCTCAATGTTAGTTTGGGTTCCTCGGAGCCGAGAGCTAAATTTCAGTTTAGACGGGCAGTTAGAGTCTTCCCAGATGAAAACCATTTCCATTTTTTTAATGTTTATTTATTTATTTTATTTAAACACTTTATTGTACCACAAGTAACTTACAAATTTTCAGAAACAATTTAAATATTTGTGTACAAAGGCGAGCTTATCCCATAAAGAGATTTCTTCCAACTAACCTTTTACTAACGGTTACTGAACCCGTCTGACTACACTTCCTTTTTTACAAATCTCGTCTCCATATCTGCTAGTCCGTCAGAAGTTATGTACTTGCACATGAATTTTCATTTCGTCTACAAAATGTATATAAAGTTTAATAACAAAATAGATTATTGCATCGAAAGCAACGGTAGTGGCGGTAATAGCAGGTGTTGGTTTATAGCGACGCGGGCGCACACTGTCGTCACGAACCGTAAGACTGCGTTGGATACTTACAAGAGGAACTATAATTGATTATGTGATGAGCTTTCTGGAGCATCATTTTTTCTTGTTTAATCCGAATATATTGTATTGTAGGTATGTAGGCTTGTTGTGAAAAGTTTCTTCCGTCTTGTGCTGCTGATAAACCATATTCTTCTTCTCCTCATCGCATCGATGGCATAGGTATACTATGGATGTTTGTCATCGTGGTGAAAGTATTTGCCAATAGGCGTACTCTACTCGCCGATTGTTGCATGCAGGGCACATCAGACGTAGAAGTAAGAAATAAGTCGTGCAGGGAGGATTCCGTCGGGCATTTTATAATACTTAATACTCCTAACAATACTTGAATTGGTTAGTTTAATTTTCCTGGATTTTTTGTACAATTTGTATGCAAGGTTATAGTAAAAAAATCTTTTAAACCAGCTTAATAGCAGGAGAGCTCCCTGTGAAAGAGTTTGTCCTGGGTAGTACTGCCACCTTACCTATTTCTGCGGCCAAGCAGTAATATCAGCATTACTGTGTTCCGGTTTTGAAGGGTAAGGGTGCTGGTGAAATTACAGGTACATGGGACTTGTCAACTTATGGATACAGGGTGACGAGCGCAGTGGCAGTACCCCTCAGATCCTTGCGATTTAAAGTTCTAAATGAGACTGCAACTGCTATGGACAGGCGTGTAGCCTACCATCAGGCGCATGATTTGTTCGTCCCGTCACTTGATATTATAAAAAAAGCACAGTTTCTACTAACAAATATAACTTAAAAAAAGAGCGAAAAACTGCTTGGTATTTTATTTTAACAAGGAAATAATAATAAAATAAGAGACATGAAAAAATATACGCAATTGAAAAATGAGTAAATCAATTGTTGTTCATAAATGGACATTACAAATTTTGGAAATGATAAATAAAATATATCTACATAGAAAAGATTCTTATTGAATGCATTACAAGCTCTAAACAAGAATGGCTGGCATAAATATTTAGTTATTATTTGATTTTTTAGTTATTATTTAGAATATATGGAAAAAAGTAAAAACATTTTGAACCCAATCCATACTATTCCTCTCTCCATAGACTTCCCAAGTTGCAATTGAACAAAACAAATAAACGGACACACGATCTGCCGCGCTAATTCCGCTCGCGGCGCCCGCGTACAATACGCGGAAGGCAGCTTTGTATTGTGGTCGCCTTGGGTAATGTAGGGAATAGTGTGATTGCAGTGTATTGTATGGTTTATTTGAGAATTGCTTTTAATGTTTATTTAATTCTTTGAAGGAGATGCGATAGTTTCTAATTATGATTGTTTTTTAATGCCATACTTAAATGTTTATAGATTTCAAGAATCTATTCAAAGTAACTTTAAGGAATATAAAATAACAAAAGTAACTGATATTTATTTACGTATTTCTTGTAAAAGTACTACACAAGTTTGTTGATATAATTAATACAAAGATCGCACAAACTCAAAGAAAAATTCTTTCCGTCGGCTTAACATGAACCAGCGACATTTTCGCCAAACGCTGGCTATCGCGCTTCCAACTGTGCTACGAAATGTACCAAGATGATGAAGATGTATTAACATAAATGATATCAGCAGGAGTTCATAAAATTTAAAAGACTTGTAAATATCCTACGTAAGGACAGTAAATTTAAAATTACAACCATACTTATTATGTAACAATTTTCAAAGCTGAAGTCGAGAAATGAGACCCAGTTAGGATGTAGTTAAAAAATTTGATCAAAGAAGTTCACTGAATTCAGGTAATAACTGGATACTGATAAGTACTAACGTGTCGATAAACATGATTATAGTTTTGCGAAAATGGCATCTAAAGACTTTGTTCTTTGTTTTTGATAGTTTGTTCTAAAATTTACTTGTAACATGAAAACATTTGCTGTTGTGCTTGTTATTAGGCAATTATAGTAATTAATCACTATAATTCATCTTTTCTAAGGTGACAACAGCAAAATCTTTTATTTTACAAGTAAATTTTAAAACAAACTATCAAAAACAATAAAAAATAGGTGCCACTTTCGCATAACTACGATCATATTGGTTAATACGTTGTTGCAGTTTCAGCATCCAATTGACCTGGAAGTCTGTCTTCTCCGTTTATATCAAATTTGCAATAAAAGCGCACTGGGCAGTCGCAGGCGCAGTCGTGTAGGCGACCGTAGACCGTAGGTGTTCCGCTTCACTAATGAGTATAGTTCACACCATTTGGGCTAGAAAGCGGCGTACGTGCATTTATTTCAGCAGAGAGGCAACTTAAGGATATTAATAGACATACGGTACATGAGCATGGTATTTTTTGTAAAGTTGTGTATAAACTGATTATTTTTAAGACCAGAGAGTATAGGGATCTTCTTGAAGAGCGAGTTTTCGCATATTTATTTTGTATTAGTGATGACTGTAGTTTTTTAACGCAGTAGAGCTCCTTGTGAAAGAGTTCGTCTAGGGAAGTAGTGCCTTACCTAACCTATTTCTGCCGCCAAGCAGAAATGTGAGCATTATAGTGTTCCGGCTTAGAAAGGTAAGGGTGCTGGTGAAATTACAGGCTCATGGGACTTTAAGCTGTAAACGGCACTGCAAATGTTTTGTATAGGAATGTCGCTTGCCACCAGCCGCACGACTTGTTCGTCCAATCACTTGGTATTATAAAAAGAAACTGGACAAAAGTTTGCCTATTTTTAATAAAAAATTAATATAAATGTTAGACAACATCAAATGTGTTGCTCTGATCCGAAAGTAAGTAACTTAAAGTACTTGTGGAAATCGGAAAAAAAGACTGTACCACAAACACCCAGACCCGAAACTATATACAAAAGTTAGTTTGTGTGACGGGACGAACAAATTCTGTCCATAGTAATTGTAGTGCTGCTCAGAGTTTTAAATCGCATAGATCATAGAGACTGCCACTGCGCCCGTCACTCTGAGACAAAGTTGACAAGTCCTATGTGCCTGTAATTTCACCAGCACCTTACCCTTCAAATCCGGAACGTAGTAATGTTCACTTTTCTGCTTGGTGGCAGAAATAGGTAAGATGGCAGTACTTTCCTGGATGAAGCCTTTCACACGCAGTTCTGCTACGAGCTATATTGTATTGCACAGTGTTATAATGTGCAATAAAAAATGGTACGAACGATTTCAAATTTTTGAGTTTAGAATTAAATTTCGTTTAATTGTGGATCAGTTTTGACAATATCAAAAATATCATAGCGGTAGAGATGTCTCCGTAATTAAGACTAAGACAAAATATCGGTAAAATTTTCATCAGCATCAGGTGTAGTATAGGCGACACTGCAGAGCCTTGAATACCGCCAACAGTTGCCTGCTTATCGGTAATCTACAGGATATCACGGAGAGTGTGCAATGGAACTGCACGATTAATTCCACTTTCCCCTATCATCGGGGGACTATACGTAGGCCGATGTTCCACCTTTATGTTATGGATATTCGGAGGGTTCGCACGAAGCGTTCCGCTTCCACATTTATGTGGTGAATGGCACTGGAATGGACTGGAATTCCCCGCCTGTTTATTCCCTGAACGCTATAACTTGGGCCTTTTCAATAAACATTAATTATCGTAGACATCATCGTTACTTTCCTTTAGGTGAGTTGGAGGTCAAATGTGTACATATTTTTTATAAAACAGCAATGTTTGTCGCTGTACTGTTAATCATTTGTTGATACTACGACATAGGATAGGCAAACCAATACACTCCTAACGTGTTCATAGTAATGATGCCAATTTAGACAAATTGGTAAGTCTAAATGGCCACTTTTATGGCTTAATCATCAACGACACGATTGAAAGTTATACTAGAAACCTACTAACCAAAAAGTTTGAAACGCAAAAATACTTTTTTTTGTATAGGTAGCATTCTTTACCAACTTTTACTATTACTGATGGCAACAGGTTCTATTAAGTTTAGACCATCAACCTAGTCCAACGCGAGACTTATTAAAACAATTACATGATGGGAAAAGACTGTCAAGCAGGGCCGTTATGGGGAATTAAACCCTGAACCCTTATATAGAAGGTAATCGTTAATAACTATCAATTTTTCGTCGTGACATTCAATAAACTTAAAAATTACAATTATTAAAGCGACGTGTCTAGTCAGTGATGGTAGCTGTAAATGTAAACGTGGTAGGTAGATGGTAGGTGTTCTCACAGATTGTGCTACGCCAAAAAAGTTAAAAACCAAAAACAAATATTGTAAGAAAAAATTGTCAGGTTTGCTGGTTGGTTCCATGGTTTAATTGGCAGAGCATCTGGCACTGATTGCCTGAGAGTGCTGGTTCGAAACCAGCCACATCGAATTAATTTTTGTTAGTGTTTCGTTTTTTGTTATAATAATTATAACAAACTAGTGGAGTGATTTCACAAAAAGAAATGAAAATCATTGTAGTAAAACATGGCGACAATCAATAAACTTGAAAAATATCACTGTTTGTTATAGTTTAGGCAAACTTCTTCTTATCGTATCGATGGCTTACACTATAAGGCTTGCCATCGTGGTGAAAGATTGCCCAATCCGATTAAAGTAATCGCCGATTGTTGCCCAGGATGTGCGACGTACGTAAGTACAGGAAAGTAATGGTACGTCGTGTGTGGAGGCTCCTTTCGTGCGCCCCAAGTAAGAGCGGTTACACACCGCGACTTTTAGCAGCGATGCAAACGCGATGTAAACGCGTTGCTAACGCGATACAAACGCGATACAATCGCGATACAAACGCGATACTAACGCGATACAAACACGATGCTAACGCGAAACACGTTTTAAATTAATTAACTAATTTATTTATTATTTATCAATTTGCCTATAAATCCCAAGTGTAGCGATGCAATCGCGCGTTTGCATTGATGCAATCGCCTATGAATAGCAAAAAAAGTCGCTAAAGGTCGCCGTGTACATAGGGGCACTATAAGTTTCCGGAACTGGCCACTTACATAAACAATATTTAAAAAGTAATTACAACATTTGAAAATGGAACTCTTTGGCTGTGGAATACAGTTCGTTTCATCTGACTGTCATTTATTTTTACATTGTGGCGTCATTTTAGAAATTGGTTGTCTACATTACCATGGATTTAACTCGTGAAAATTTTCGTAGTGTGATTTTCTACGACATTAAGTGTAATTTAACAGCTCAGCAGAGCTTCACACGGCTTCAAACTGCTTTTTATAGCTGGTTTGCAGAATTCAAACGCGGTCGTGCGAATCTCAGTGACGAATTTCGTGATGATCGCCCGTCCACTGCTATGAACGACAAAAACATCGGTGTTGTGCGCCGTATGATCAAAACAGACAGGCATGTGACATACCATGAGATTCGGGCATCTTTAGGCGTAGGCATGAGTCAAATACAATCAATACTACTCAAACATTGGGTGTTATAAAGCTGTGCTCTCGGTTCATCCCACACAATTTGACTAAGGCTCAAGAACGGATCGCGTCACTTGGTGCAATGCCATGTTTACCAGATTCAACGAACGAAACATGGATTTATAGTTACGATATCAAAACAAAGCAGCAATCGAGCGTATGGGTCTTTCGAGATGAGCCGAAACCAACCAAAGTGGCGCGCGTGGAAAGTGCCTATAAGAGGATGATTGCTTCTTTTTTTTAATAAAACTGGACACATGGTTACTGTTTCCTTGGAGAATCGTTGTACCGATTAGTAATTGGTACACGAACATTTGTGCCGGAAGTTATTGACAAACTCTTACTGCGAAACTTATACTGCGCCACACGTATAACCACTTTTATAGAGTGTGAGTATTAAGTAAAATAGGTACACTTTGTAGAACAAAACAAGATAAGTATACAAACTTATAATACCTGTCTCATACCTGGGGTGCACGAAAGGAGCCTCCCCACAAGACGTACCATTCCCTTCCTGTATGTCTGGCGCACCCTGGACAGCGATAAGCGAGTACCTTACTTGGCAAATCCTTCACCAAGATGGCAAGCATTACAGTGTACCTATGCCATCGATACAATAAGAATACATGTCGTAAAGGGACAGGAAAAGACCTCTTCTACCTTCTATGTTCCTGATATACTCTTACCTCGTTCGATTCCTGTATTCGGTCTTTTTATACAATCTCATTTTGTTTTTGGTGCTTTTGATCTGACCTTTAGATGAGATATGTGTGTCGAGGTTAACATGTCACCATGTTTGGAGAACAAAATAACATCTGCAAATAAGAAAAATTTCTTTTAATACATAAGTATTTCATAGTAGCAGTAGAGCTCCTTGTAACAGAGTTCGTCCAGTACTGCTAACTTACCTATTTCTGCAGTCAAGCAGTAATGTGAGCATTACTGCGTTCCGGTTTTGAAATTACAGGCACATGGGACTTGTCAACTTATGTCTCTGGGTGACGGGCGCAGTGCCCCTGGGATTTTGCAATTTAACACTCTGGAACTCTCCCCCCACACTGGAGGGCCTCACTATAACCCCCCTGGGTTTAACTCTCGCCGGTTGAGTCGGCGCCGTGAGGTCGGTGAACATTCACCACGATGACTCCCGCGATTTAACGCCCTGAATGGTGTGTGGAATGTGACTTAACACACTGAGTATCATAAAAAAAGAACAATAACATTTTGTTTCTTATTAATGGTTCAAAATAAAATATAACGGAGAAAACTAATAAACTAAGAACGTTTAACGTTCTTTGAATAGCAACTGTAACTAATTTCTCCAAAGAAAATGAACTCATAGAATAAATTGACTAACAAATGCATTTATCACAAAACTCATTTTAAACAAAAAAAATTTTAAGGAAGAAATATTTGTACTATACCAATATATAAAACAAAAATATATACGCGCAGTTATTGGCGATTACATCACAGGTTAAGGTCTTAACCGTAACTTAAGTTAAGCTTAACTTAGTATGATTAGGTCAACATGGTGAAAGTACATGAACAAATTAATAGTATCAAGTACAGGTTAATTTCTTTAATTTCTTTCAATTTGATGTCTAATTCACGACTGCAATTTTTTTTTATAACAGAACAAGTCATGCGCCTGATGGTAATCGACTCGCCTATTCATAGCAGTTGCACCGCCATCCTGAGTTCCATGTGCTGGTAATTTCACCAGTAGGGGAGAGCGGGGCTGAACGTTCCGATTTTCAAATAAGTTGAAGTTTTATACTGGAAATGAAGGATTTGATTTTCAACATGTGGAAATATTGAACAAATGTTTAACGCTTTTTGTAATAGTATAGTCACTTCTACTAAAATCTCAATGGCCTTTGGCAAATTTTTGACAAATTTCGGAGCGGAACATTCAGCTCCGCTTTGGGGCGCGTTGTTCTGCCTTTGAGGCAAATTGTTCCGCCTAGATTATGGCAGGAGAACAAAAATTTTCTTAAATAAAACCACCTCTTTTATAATTGTATGTATGTAATGTTTATATTATGCACAACTAACTTAAAAAAAAACAACTACATTCTAATTCATCAGTAATATTATTCATCGCTCATTTCTTCATCTGAATTACAGTTGGGACACATATAAGCGACTCTGTCATCTTGTCTAAATATTTGACATGAGCCCGTTTGTAGTTTCGCATCCTTAAAACAAAGAAAAATGGTTATAAAAATTTTAAGTATGATTGCAGGTCAATTGGGGGAGTTGTTCTTAGGAACTACCAGGCCATCGAGGGAGGAACTTATAGCCCCAAATTACGTTTTTATACGAAGACTGACACACCGGCAAGTAATAGAATCAATAAAAGAAAACACTCAAACAATAAGATTCCTTACTGATGTCACTACAATTTAGAAAAGTTACGTATGAATCGGCCCATAATAAACAAAGACAGACCAAAAATTTAAACAAGAAAAAATGTACTTACGTGATGTTTTGACAGCTCCATGCACATAGCCACACTTCCGTCGTCGCCGGAGTAACTGAAATGGCTGCCGGCAATGCGCATCACCTGACGCTTTAACGACGTGCTTCACATATATTGCTATATATTTTTCTTGCAAAGTTATTGCTGTGAGAACAACTTACCCCGGGAACTACCAGTCCCGGTCTCCCCTACCCTTACCCAAACGTACAGTAATTAATACGTAGAAATGTTTACAAACTTTAGTTCCAGATTTACCCACCCGCACAAATAAGTTTGTATCCAAACATTTCTACTGATCTTCGTTTGTAAACGATAAAATAATAATTGATTCATCTGAACGATTTCGATTCATTAATCGATTATACTCCACACGGATCCTTAGTTTGGTAATTGCGTTTTATGCCTTTACGGCTATACTACAAATAAAATAGGTTTTTGAGGTTTCTATGATATCAAGCTATCAATGGAATATCCGTGAATGGTGTAATTATTGGCAGCTAGACCGAACTATTGTATTAAATAAGTATTGGTTAAGTGTTCGTATGGACATTAGTGGCAGGGTTCCCTTGACTAAGATTCTTTGTTATGATACCAAGTCACAGGACGAATATGTCGTGCGCCTGGTGTTAAGCGATACGACTGTCCAAAGTAGTTGCAGTGCCACACAGAGCTAAATAGCTTAAATCGTAAAAGATCTGAGGGGCACTGCTACTGCTCCCGTCACCTTGAAACATAAGCTGACAAGTCTCATGTGCCTGTAATTTTTTCACCAGTACCCTTCAAAACCGGAACATAGTAATGCTACATTATTGCTTGGCGGCAGAATGGGTAAGCTGGCAGTACTTCTCTGGACGTACTCTTTCACAAGGAGCTCTACTGCTACTACATAATTTCAATAAGAAAGAAGATGTCCATAATATTAACCTTAGAGCCAAGTCTCCAGACTCACGGTACCACGATTTCATTTAACCAAGATAAACGACTCTTTTATGGGGAACTGTATACGTTTTTACAATAAGATTCCGGAGCATATATTAAGATTATCATTTCCTAAGTTTAAAAACTACATTAAAAATATTTTGATTGAACCGTCATAATACAAAATTGAAGACTACGTGTTAGATAAAGGTGTATGGAAAGACGACACGGCTCCAGAATCCACACAAATTTGATTCAAAGTGTATTCCATAGCATTTAATTTATTTGAAAAGAGCAGTCCCTAGAGTTTCTTGCTCGTTCTTCTTAGGGACGTAGTCGTAGTAGTAGACTTCGTCAACGTAGCTAACGATCATTAGCTTAAAAAATTACGTTTTCAAGTGTAAAAATTTTACCTATGGACGAAATGATTAGTTGACTTTGACTTTGACCTTTTGATTTTGATTTGATCATAACCTTGGTACAATAAAGCGACATGTAATCATTAACTGCCTCTGTGGCCGAACGGTTACCATGCCGGACTGCCACGCAGCGATCCCAGGTTCGATTCCCGGGCCGGGAGAAATATTTGTATGGCCTACATTTATTTCTCTCGTGAGTTTGGGTGTAATTTGTGGTTGTCTATGTGTGTGTCCATGGCACTCGAAACACAGGGTTTCCCTACTGCGGGGCTATGTTGAGTGTGTGCGTTATTTTTAAAAAAGAAAAAAAATTGGGGTGCACGAAATGATGTCCCCGCACAACGTGCCATTCCTCTCTTGCACGTCTGACACTCGGCGAGTGTCTTATATCGATTGGCAAATCCTTTCACCACGATGACAAGCATCTTTGACTTTGACTTTTTTCCCGCGTTTCGCAACGATCGGCCTCCACCCGTACGTCGCTCTTAAGTAGTTAAGTTTTTTATAATTTCGGATAATGTCGGATGCGGTAATTTATAATAGAAAAACAAAGAGAATCAAACTAATATAGACAATTCATTGGTAAAATAATGCAAATAAATATATTATGTGTCAATAGTAAGTTATCAAATTCAACTCATAGAAAATTTTATCTTTAATGGAACCTTAAAAATTCGCGTGCAACATAGTAATTTAAACGTGTGGACAGGCTATACCGCTAATTTGATTTTTATACCAGCCATTGATTGATTCATTCACAAATCGCTATGTTTGTACTATTAGTGGTAATTACAGATTTGACGAATAGGGCTGGGTTATTTAGGCCGCAGTCATTCATAAGCCGATCGGACTCATTCATAATATTTTGCGTTTGGGATAATATTACACTGAAACAAAAACAAAAACGCATTCCCATGAAGTGGATTTTTAGCTTGTTTGGCAAATTTTCATGAAATTGAAAAATGAAAACTGGACCTCGGACTGAGGTCCGAAAGATTGGTTTGTTTGAAAAACAAATATAGGCGATCAAATCCGAAAAATAGTTTTTTCCAAGATGTGGCCTACGCTAAGCAGTTGCATACTAATGTATATTTTAATGTACATTTTCAAATTTGATGATGACGAAAACAACCCTGCAACC
The DNA here is from genome assembly GCF_003589595.1 of Hyposmocoma kahamanoa. NCBI lineage: Eukaryota > Metazoa > Arthropoda > Insecta > Lepidoptera > Cosmopterigidae > Hyposmocoma > Hyposmocoma kahamanoa. The sequence goes on from NW_020653853.1 coordinate 10,238,528, forward strand.
ATACCTATATATTTATAATAATAACGCACACACTCAACATAGCCCCGCACTACGGAAACCCCGTATCGCAGGTGCCATGGACACACACATAGACAACCAGAAATGACACCCAAACACACGAGAGAAAGGTCGTACAAATATTTTTCCCAGCCCGGGAATCGAACCTGGGACCTCTGCAAGGCAGTCCGGCATGATAACGGTGTTCCGCCACGGTGCAGTTGTAGATATATAGGTAGAGTATATATAAATCCGCAAACAAATCACATAATTTTGGCGTTGCCGTTGATTTGCCATAAAACCCGTAAGTGCTGTGGTTGCGGTTGCCAGATAAATAGCATGAAATGATATTCCGTGATGCGCATTATACACGCGACAATGGTGCGGTGACCTAATTTTTATTTCGATCTTCGTTTTCTACGGCTTTCTCTTTGTACAGGCTGAGTATGGAATTATATCATTCCCTGGCTGTCTTCGAGCGTTTGTAGTACTGCCACCTTCCTTATTTCTGCCGCCAAGCAGTAATATGAGCCTTACCGCGTTACGGTTTGGAAGGGTAAGTTTGTTGTTGAAATTATAGGCACATGAGACTTGTTAACTTATGTCTCAGGGTGCCGGGCGAAGTGCCCTTAAGATCTTTGCGATTTACTCGTAAAGCTCCGTGTTGCTCACCACCAAACGCACGACTTGTTCGTCCCGTCAGTTCATATTATTAAAAAAAAGCACTGACATTGTTGTGTGCTCAATATGGGTAGATGGAGCTCATGAGCGCTTTAACTCTTATTACCATAAATAAGGACTACTATTGAAGAATGTACGCTACTGAAAGCTGAGGAAGATCACGCACTTAGTTATAACAAAAATATTAGATACGGTACTTAGCGATAAAAGGGCCAATATTATATATTTGTATGAATTATGTAATTCCTTGTGAGCCATGAGAGATGATGTTACTAGTGTAGTTTTAAATTTTTATTGAATTGATATTCAATTCTTTTTTGTGAAATTACTCCTCTAGTTTGTTATAATTATTAATAGAAAAATCGAACACTCAGAAAAATTCGATCCAGCCGGATTCGAACCGACGTCTTCTAGATTACCGTGTAAGACGCTATACCAACTAAGCAACGAAACGAATCAGCGGAGCTCACGAATTTTTCTATGTGCTTGGTTTTTCAACGACTTTTTAGTAGTAGTGCCATCTATGAGAAATCTATGAAAGATTTGTCACCCAGTTATTACCTTTACAGCTGCCAGTCCTGGCGAGAGATGTCGCTATTCGCTGTATTTTAAATTTTTATTGATTGATATAAAAATTCCGTCGATCCGGCCGGATTCGAACCGACGTCTTCTATTTTACCGTGGCAGACGCTATACCAACTAAGCCACGATCGAAGTGAAGGATTTTTTCTGAGTGTTCGATCTTTGTATTAATAATTATAACAAACTAGTGGAGTAATTTCACAAAAAATAATTGAATATCAATTCAATAAAAAATAAAAATACAGCGAATAGCGAAATCTCTCGACAGGACTGGTAGCTGTAAAGGTACTAACTGGGTTATAAATCTTTCATAGATTTCTCATAGATGGCGCTATGACTAAAAAGTCGTTGAAACACCAAATACAAAGACGCGACGCAAGCACATACAAAAATTCGTGAGGTCCGCTGGTTCGTTCCGTGGCTTAGTTGGTATAGCGTCTGGCATGGTAATCTAGAAGACGTCGGTTCGAATCCGGCCGGATCGAAGGAATTTTTTCTGAGTTTTCGATCTTTGTATTAATAATTATAACAAACTAGTGTGGTTTTAATAGACAATAAGTTAAAATATACAGGTAAGGTACAATAAAAGCTTAAATACTAGAAAGTTGATATACAAAAGCACCCACATAAATTTTATCAACAATTATTAATGACAGTAGACTTTGATGCACGTGTTAACAATTAAAACTCATATTAACAAATCACATAGCTCTCAACAATTATACGCAGTCACGGTGATTATTAGACGCATATAACGGACAGACCTCAAATTATAGTTTGGATACGGCGGTTTTGCACCCACACGTTTCCGCGTTTGATCACTATAATGATTCCGATATTATGTTACAATATTGTGACTGGCCGGTCCCGTTGGACCAGTCAATGGGTTTAATTGGTACCTGAATGAATATGATATGGGGACATTAATACATAAATATTAGTTTTTAAAGTGAAACAACTGTGTACGCGTTGAGAACTTTTGTAATTTGAACAATTTGGAGGTGTTGATTCTTTTAATTATAAAGTCGATATTTTGATTTAGTTTAACGCGTTTTGGCGGAATTGTTATGAATGTTAGAGATATTTTTCTTCTTCTTCAGGCTTTAGTTATCAACTGCTGCCTCCTTATTGACGCCATTCTCTCCGGGGCTTGGGCTATTTGCATCCAGGTTTTTTTGGTTGCTTTGACGATATCGTCCATCCATCTACTCTACTGTTCCACCGGTCATTGACCTTACATTAAAGAGAGATAGGCTGTATTTTTAGTAAATAAATATTTATTTCTTAAATTGTACCAAGTCTCAGTATACAACTTCCGAGAGCAGAGGCAGGGGACAGCATCGTGGATAAGTATATTAATAATCATAAAAAGCTGTCAGTCGTGTTATGATGTATTTGACATATCACGTAAATAAAACAGAGACACGTTATAGACCAGGGCTGTTGCAAATATCAGAATCCGCATACATTAAAATATCCGCATCTGTATCAGACTTCGCATTCACCGATGCTGATATTCAGTGCTGATATTAGCTTCATGCCATTTATTTAACGACAGAAAGAAACAGACTGTAAGCACAACAATCAACTCACCCGTCGTTCTTGCCTTTGAGAAAATTCTAGTATGATTAGGCAGACTAATTGATTTTATGCAGGTTGAGTGACAAACGTCACAAAATCATAATAAATATGTCAAAAAAGCTTTTTCATGTAGATTTAATAGAAATCCATACATTTTTCACAACTTTTTTTAAATAGATGAAATCAGCATCTGCTGTAGTTGGGGTAAAACATCGGCATTCGCATCGGCTGATGTGTCAATACTGCATGAACAACAACCCTGATAATAAGCTAACAATTGAATCAGAGGTCTTAAACTAAGTATAGAGTTTATAGGTCAAAAATCTTAGATTCATTTAACATTTCGTGAAGTAGGCGAACATAATACGACAAGTATTTTTGTTACAGATGATTCACGATCTTCGTGGTGACGAAAACTTAATGTTGGTGTTCGTCATGTCCAATCCAAAGGTTGTCGGGAAAGGTAGTGTTGCGAAAGGCATGAAGGACTCGATGTTATGTCACGAGCACGGGGCGGCGCTGCGACCCGCGTGGGCGGCGGGCAGGTATGCGATGCGCTCTAGTGATGGGAAGTGGTATCGGTATGTATCGATCCTTTAGTTCAGTAGTAAAATTACTAAAAGTGTTATACATAGGAAATAAAACTATTTTTCACAAAACAAAAGGTTTGTTTGAAAAAACAAATATACGCGATTTAAATCCGGAAAAATAGTTTCATTTCCTATGTGTAACAATCGCGAAAACCTAAGAACTCGATAAGTATTATACATTTTACATATAGTGCAACACAGACAGCCTCTATTAATTGCCTCTATTAATTAGTGTTAAGCATACACTTCCGCTTGCCGGTATAATGCAGCAAGCGAATAGCCATAGGTGAAGCCTGAAAATCAGCAATGCTGTCTTCATCCTTTTTGTCAACACTGCTGTTCTTTTGTTTTAATTGTACGCTTATATTTGTATAGAAGTATGTTTCTTGGATAAATAAATGTCTTTTTATTTTATTTATCATATTTCTTCTCCAATTTACTTATATTTTTGTAGTGTTATGAAATTGATAATCTAACCGTTTTTATCTCGGATATTACAGTTTAAGATTATACTATTGAAATATCTTATTTTGAAAATTAATGATAGAGCTGATGATGAAAAAAATCCAATCCAATTACACTATTGCGTTCATGTATACTTATTAATTGCAATTAAAAACATATCGATTTATTTCTTTTTAAATTTCCTACAAGGAATCTATAGACTTATGTCGCATTATATATTACTTTTCGATCGTCAATTTTTTCCATGTATTATATATATGCTAACCTGAGTGGTTTCCTATGTCCCAGAACGAAGGAGATAGGAAATTACATTTCATAGTTTATCGATAACATTCTCTCAAACTCTGCTCATCACTACGGCGCTAGCGCAATCTCTCATGGCGGCTGCGACACAGCATAAGGTCATGAGGCTGTAGAGCCTTAATATATAGCCTTGTGCGTTAAATGTCTAATTCCATTTCGTCTGAGCTTTCTGATCGACTCGTTTATGTAGCTTGGGTAGGTACTACATTAAAAATAGTTAAAATCGTTGAGTATTCGTACTTTGTCAGGTTTTGAATGAATACGTAAACTATGCTTACATGGCACTTAATAACTCCGTTTACACATATGATACTTTTTACTACGCACTACTAAGTACAAGTGTATCGAAAAATGTAAAGTACACACATCAAAAGTGTCCAGGGATCATGTTTTTGCCTATTAATGAAAATCAGGTTTTTTTATATTTTTTTAACATCATTGACGTACCAAAACACCAATAGAATTTCATTTTCAAATCCAAATTTTGAAATTGACTATATACTTTTGGATGTGTGCATATCGAAAGTTTAAAACTGTCCAGCATTGTATGGTGAATGTATGTACATATTTGCACTGAGATAATGCGTGAAACTTTTTATACAATTTAAAAGAAAAATGTCACTCATTAGTGATCCTTATACGTGCTGTACAAAATCTTTCATTGTAACCCGTCGCTTTCTGCACTTTACTGAAGAATGTCAAACCGTCTTCATTTGTGAAGACCCTGAATTCCGCAAGAATATTATACAAACTGGGTCTCTATATTCTACTGGAACTACATGTTAGCTCTCATTACATATTCTGTGTTTAAAGATGCGCCAGGTCTGTCATTGTATAATAAAACGGACTATTCCCGTTTTGATCATTAAAATTATGTGTTTTATGAGCATAAAATATTTAGTTTTTTGCTTTGTAGTGTTTTAAGGTCGTTATGACCATTATCTGTTATAATGCAAAACACAGTTAATTTATGCTATTTTAGATTCCATAAAAAACAAGCAAGTGAAAAAGGAGCCAAGTTCAGAGCTGCAAATAAATTTGTCCGCCGGCTTCACTAATAAAATTGGAGTCTAAGTGGGTGGCAACTTCAATTATAGTTCCCAAAAATTGTTAAACTTATAAACAAATCATGATATGGGTATTCAAATACAGGTAACAATAAAACATATCGTGATGTTGGTTCGGGGTTATGTAGGTTTAATAATTATTCATTTACGTAACAGAAAAAATATTAAAAAAATACTTAGTTTAATAAAATTAATTTAATTTCATTCTTTGTAGTAAAATGCTCTTTACGCTCTCAGCTGTATGGACCATAAACTAAGAGTGTCAATGTAGGTACGTGTTCCATTTGAAGAACTTTGTTCGGTATTTCTGCATTAATGAATTGATTTCAGTGAGTACCTCCTTAATTATATATTGAAAGGTACACTTACATACTGCGGTATCCCCAGTGATGAACATTTACCAAGAGAAGCCTGAAAACCAGCAAATTGTTTAGTTGATATCGTTTCTTCGATACATATTTGAGCTTTATTTTAAGCTTTCATTACTGTGGTGAATAAAATAAACGGACTTTATTAGTCTGTTTATTTTATTTATTATTTTAGATATTATGGCAACAATTTGCAAATGTATATGTATATATACATTGATGATGTATGTCATGCCAAAATTACACGCAATTTTTAAAATTTGGACAATTCTTTAAAAATCTTTTCATATAAATAAAACGATTCAAGTCGAATTATGTAGATCTTTGTAAATGCTAAAAAACTGGAACTGTTCAAAATCTGAACTGAACAAAAACTCAAACTTGAATTTACTGCTATGTACCTAAACAGGAACAATATTATAATGGTGTCAATATAGTGAGTGGCTGTCAATTTGTCATAGACCAGGCAAAATGACATAGGTATGGTCATTACAAAATTATTGTGTAATCCATTTTAATGCACTTTTGGGGGAGACAATTAAGCTATCGTCGAAATAAAAATGGTGCTAAGTATATGTACTGAGCAAACTTGAAGTTAAATAGAAGCTTGTTATATTTCTTTTTTTTCTCTTTCAAGGTACGAGGTGCCCCACTTACAGAATCACGCTGAAAGGTTACACCTGGTTAGGGTAGCACGGAACGTTGAGAACAGGCATAAATCCTGAAGTGCTTTTAACAGAGACAGTTGGGATGTAATGATAAAAATTAATATAGAAAGAATATAATTTCTAACGACGAAATGAGAATATTCCATCATACGGATGGTGGTATGCGCAAGCGCACTTCGATGAATAGAGCACCCCTCCCCCTTCAGCCCCGCCCCCCATTGTCTCCGAGGACAGATTATAATAATTTCCCAGCAAATCAAACGCATTTGGGAATCGAACGATCGGCTTCGGAAAGATTATTAAATCGATTCATGTACATCGCTCTAAGCGGCTTGATACATTGGATTATCATCAAATTGAGGTAGGTTTAATAAAAAAACAAACATAATAAACACAAATACTTATATCTAATCTACATGGAGAACATGTACGTAGAACTATGCTATTTTCAGTTCACAACTTTTGCAATAAAATTTAACACGTATTTTTGTGCTCAACGAGGAACATTTGGATTTACACCATAATTATATTTCAATTGTATTGTATTGTTATTTAATTTATTTATTAATTACAACTGTTATTTATTGGTTTCAGGTATTATCGTGTATATATATAACATGTGGGATTAAAGAAATAGTGAGTTTTGAGTTTTAGTTACAAAATTATAAAATTAATATACTCAAACTCTTTTATGGCTACATACAAAAACATTTCAGTCAACGGGTAAATGTCGCATCCAGTCTCCATCGATGACCAGCGGAGTGATTGACCGTAGAGACAGAATTAACTAGATTGACAGATATTTAAAATTAGACCGACTTTCTTTTGGACAAAAGGTGACGAGGGCAGTTCGGACTAGACTGAGCAGTCTGGTCAGAACTGCCCTCGTTCTAACCCTAACTGAAGAAGACGACTTCCCCTGAAATAACAGATCGTACTGTCGCTGTTGAGCTATATGTAGTTTTGGAGTACTCTTGAACGTGCATGAATGACTCTTGAAATGCTGTCGTTAAAGCGTGAAACACACTCACAGCCGGTGCGGGTCAGCGTGGAACGGGCGCGGTTTGGGTCCCATGACTGGTCGTGCTGTATTGTCGTCCATATAAATACACGGAATTACACCCGACGTTCGCCCGACCCGATAGGCGTCCGACCCGCAACCGTTCTCTGTGTATTTCACGCTTAAGTAGATTATCCTGTGAATCGACGATACATTTTATTTAAGATTCTCTATCTGAGTTTAAACTTTAGACTAGAGATGCCACGAATAGTGAATTGGCCGAAAACCGAGTATTCGGTCACGCTCTCGGCTGCCGAATGTTCGGCGTAAGATCTGTGCATTTCACGCGCAACCTGCTACGACCTGTCTCATTGTGTTGCATGCAACGGGGAGTCTTTGTTGAAAAATTACAAAACGATAGAATCAATACATGACAGTTTCTGGACTGTTTTGAAGATGTCGCTAAAGATAATATGCAAAATGATAAGAATGTGGAGATAAGCTCCATTGCACATGAGATTGATTTTTATTAAAAAAGCAGCAAACGCAAAGCTGTATCCGAGCTTATCAAAATTTGCTAGGATTTATCTATCGTCTCCTGACAGTAGTATTTATAGTGAGAGGTTATTTTCAGAAGCAGGAATTGTTTATGAGCAAAAGCGCAATAGTTTGTTGAAAATAATGTTTTCATTCATCACAACCTGCCACTGATTGATTTTAAGTATTAAAACAATAAATTGTAATTAAAATGCATGATACATTTTGAATAATATGTGCTTTTTTTCAGTATTTGATTTGATTCGGTGTTCGGCCGAATAGTCGTAGTATTCCGCCGAATACTGAATGTTTAAAAAGTAGCCAATAGGCCGAATACCGAATAGTAGCCGAATATTCGTGACATCTCTAGTTTAAACATGCTGATATACAAAGTTGCTATCAAGTATCAAAACCATTCGCATCCCATTGTCATTACAAGTGCATACAAAATGTAACTGTGCCCTTACAATGCGTGGTACATTGCAACATCTGTACATTGCCTTCGTATATCGCATATCAACAACCATTTCCATAACGTTATATCAAATTATGCTTATGATTTTACTTATGAAAGATAAATATGGTTGTTGTTATGTAATTGTAAGCGTAAAGTGTCCACATCCTGACGATGTATAAACGGCATTAAATAAAATATTTCAGAACAACGTGTTTCGGTTTAACACTTCATATCTTGAGCTGTATATTTTTATGGTTAAAATAAGTGCACATTTGAACTCAGTCTCACCTGATGGAAAGTGACGATGAGGTCGACCATGGAGCATGCACATCTATATAAGGTTGTTGTTTATGATGTTAGTAATATAGTCCTGTGAGGTTATTAGTTTTTATTTATTTATTGAAAGATGCACTATCAACTTAACACAAAACAATCTTAGAAATAAATATACATACGTTCACCATACAAGATGCCAAGTATCTACAGGTGAATGCAGCACTAAAAATTTAGAGTTGACCAATAAAATACAAAGAGTAATATTAAAAAAAAAACATAATTGAAAATTTATAATTACAGCACTTACTGTGCGTAGGACATGTTTGCATTGTGGTAAAAGGATTAGCTAACCAGGGCATAAGGTACTTTTCAATTGTTGCTTCAGACGTATAGGGAACAAGAATTCGTTTACTTATATTGTTCTAATGTGTCTGTTGGGGCAAGGAGCCTCCTCGCAATGACGTACTGATCAAATGATTGCCATCGCGGTGAAAGGATTTGCCAGCTGGCGTAATGTACTCGCCTATTGTTGATCAGAGTACAGACAGCATCACTTCGCTCACTCATATTTTTCTAGTATATCTATTAGGAAATGGAGCCTACCCGTAATGACGTACTAATCAAACGATTGCCATCGCGGAGAATTTGCCAATTAATAATAATAATAACGCACACACTTAACATAACCCGCACTAAGGAAACCCTGTGTCGCGGATTTTATGGACACGCTCATAGACAACTACAAATTACACCCAAACTCACCGGACAAATAAATGCAAGCCATACAAATATTTCTCCCGGCCCGGGAATCGAACCTGATACTTATGGTACTCGCCGATTGTTGTTCAGGATGAGCCAGTCGTCCAGGGTTCTATTAAATCAGATACATCTGGCGCAAAATAATCGTACCAATAAATTTTATCCGTTACGTTGGATATAATTTCGAATTCAAAATATCTTTATAAAACTTCGTACCCCAATTAGTTCACCTTCAATTTGCAAATTAGCTCAGCTCGTACCTTTTTGTCAACACCAATTAATACTATATCATACTAAAAACAGCTCAAACTATACATTATAAAGCTCAAAATTGAATTACGATAAACCGGAGCGTAACACAGGTAGCGTGTTCGAAAATTGGATTTAAATTAAACACAACTTGAGGAATTCTTTTAGTACAAAGTAATCCTCTTTGTTTTGGATTAGAGTTTGGATTTGGTTTTGGTAAAGGTGGCTGTTGAGATGTTTTGGATCATGTGTGTTCGGGTAAGACCGGTAGTCGTCGGACAATAAGCGATCAGTCATCTTGTTAGATAGCACGATGATTACAGTTCAAGACGTGCCTGCGGACAAATTTGAATAAGGCTTTTGTAAATGGATGGTTGTGTTCATAATTTGAATTGTGAATGTTTTTGTTTAAGACAATTGAAGTGCGTTTTATTTTTACGATTAGTTTAAGTAAGTTCTAATACTGATAATTAAGTGCTTTTATAGGAACAAAGTGCTTCTTTACTTAAGAAATAAAAACAATGAGACATTAATGTCGGTTTCTTCTTGAAAAATCAACTTCACGTGTTCCAGATTAAAACATAATCATGAAACTATTTTTCCGGATTTACAATGAATATTTGTTTTCGTTTCGGGTTCATTGCAGCTCCGCTGTCACCGCTGAGCTATAGTTTCATTTCCAATGTATACCAATAAATGAAACTTTAGAACTCTATGTAATATCAATTTATGTATGTTTATGTTACTTGTTATTTTGGGTCGTGTTATGATTACTGTCTCTGATTTGAATTTGACGAAATGGAAGAAATGGGAATGATTCAATGGTTTCATCATGTACTTTTGAAATGGGAATGATTCGATGGTTTCATCATGTATGTAACGGTCCTAGATTTATAAAGCGAATGAGTTTCAAAGGCCAAGTGCACAGTAAACAGAATAAAAGAGCATATGTGCGGAACTTAACAAGGGAAAGTTCATAGTCTTTGCCTGGCTTGCTTTGCCCATTGTTTACATTGAGTCTATGATTGTGCAGACGTCACTGAAAAAGAGATGTTTTGTTTGCACATTTTAGGCGTGTGTAAGCACAGATGTAACGTAAATCATCTACTGAATCGAAAGTGAAAGGCTTTGAGCATTATTCAAATGCCAATTATAACCTGTAGGTGCCTAAGAAAATCGAAATAATTACACTAATATATCTCCACAGATTATGCTGCAAAACATGATGTCTCAATCTTTTACTTCATCTAATTTGTCAGTGGCTAAAGTTTCTACTAAAGTGTTAAAAAACTCGCGTTTAAATTGCAAAAGCGTGTAAGTAATATTTCGACGTCAGGTACCGCTTTTTTGTTGTGAGATGAAAACTTCGAATCGACGTTATACACACACCAAATGATCTTGACTTGGTTATAGACCGGGAGTTCAATTACTATGATTGCTTTAGTTCCTAATAGCGGACATAATTTAGACATCTTTCGCCATTATTTGTTAAGTATATTTGCAAGAACGCAATATCAAAATGTCATCATAATGTGTAAAAGTAAATATTTGCTGGTTATTGTAAGTATATTTAGGAGTAAGTGTAAGTGAATATTATAACACTTAGGGAGTTTACTTAAGGATGAACATAAATTTTACGATTTATTAAGCAAAAATAGTACTATAAAACTATAACTGAAGCACAAAGAATAAAAAAAATGTAATGTTTTTTATATATGAAAATTGCATCCAAATATAAAATAATTATGTACTTTAGCATCATTTTAAGTTATGTTCAGAAAAAACTAGAATGTGGGTTTCACCACTTTTGCGCTGACCGTATCGATTAAGGAAACATTGTCTGTTCTACGATTTTTTAAATTCCTACGTATATTTTACTTTACATAGTAACCGATGATCTGAAGCATATTTATACGGGAACTAAGAAAATGGTAAGTTCAGATTTTGAACGTTGTCGAACAACAGTTTTTTTTATTTTCACACATACAAGAGGTTTCCGTTTAATCCAGTATGTTTATGGAGGTGTATGCAGATGATTTTTACGTCGTTATTCGTAAGAGGACAGCTTTCCTCATGCTGCGAGGAAGCGACATTACTAATCCGTTATTGCTAACAGACTGAACTGCCCATAGGAAAAAGCGTTAAAATACATGTGCGTAGGGTACGGTCTTAGGTACGGGTATTAATAATAGCTCAAAAGCTATTTGTATTATGTTATAGAACCTTTGTATACAAGAATTATGGATCGTGGTGGTGTGAAATAAATCATTGCATTGTATTAATAAAAAAATATATTGTTAAAAAAATTTGCAGCTAACTCTCGGCCTATTATGGCGTACATCACCAATAAAGTTCATAGAAAATTAATCAAATATAATAGACTCATCTGGTATCTGCGACCAACGGTACATCACCAATATGCCACCCACACAAAACGACGATAATGTTATTTGAATTGTTTTATTTTGATAGATGATTTATCAAACTTTCATTGATTGGTACATTTAGTACTTTTATTTGTGTGATTAATTTTGTTTAGACGCTACAAAAAAGAAATTCATTTTTATGTAGTTTTGAAGCAGGGTGGAGGTAGGTAAACATAAGAAGCCGTGGTTGCCCAATAATTTTACCTACCGCCTCACAAGCAGAGGCCGTGTGTTCGAATCCGGAGTCGCACCTTTGAGTTTCATGGAATTTATTATATATTTAGTAGCAGTAGAGGTCCTTGCGAAAGAGTCCGTCCAGAGTAGTCCAGTCAACCTTACCTATTTCTGCCACCAAGCAGTAGGTAATATCAGATCACTGTGTTCCGGTTTTAAGGGGTAAGGGTGTTGGTGAAATTACAGGCACATGGGACTTGTCAACTTATGTCTCAAGGTGATAGGCGCAGTGGCAGAGTCTTTCAGATCTTTGCGATTTAAAGCTCTGAGTGGCACTGTAACTATTATGGAGGCATGTAGCTTACCACCAGGTACACGACCTGTTCGTCCCGTCATTAGATATTTAAAAGAAATGTTCGAAATTTAATTTGAAATTTGCCATGAGCTATTCGGTGAATTAAATATATTTGCCAAGTTTTATTCAAATGAAGTCGGTTCGCGGAAGGAGGGTGACATCCAATAAACCGGATTCATCCCCTAATTTAGAGGTGAAATATTTTTTCGAATTTGAGTGGGACCACTACTGGAACCCTAAATGTTGGAGCAATCTCGTAGCATTCACACAAAAAAATACAGTCTAATGGAGAACCTCACCCTTTTTTGACGTCGGTTAAAAAGGCAATGGAATTGCAGCGTTCGACCTCCTACTCAGTCAAAGCAAAGTTTTTTGTCAGTCGCCAGTTTTAACACCTCCGAATCTTCGGTCAGCCGTATATCACCCTAATGTTATCTGTGGTCCGACTGTCCGCGTGACACATTGCGTATGCGTTGTGTATTCATTAAAAAAAAGAAACTAAATTAATTTGTTACAGCTGCCATTCGACGTCTGTAGAAGTAATTAATTTGTAGCTTTACTTTTTTGTTTACGTGTGGGCTTTACTTTTTTTAAGTATGAGACAGCTATCTATTTGTATTGCTTTTTAAAAGCCTCAGTTGAAATCAAAAGCGGGTTAATCTTCATTTTTAAAATTGTCCAGTGGAGCATATTAAAGTTTGGAAAGTCAAAGATAAAATCATTTAAAACTAATAATAATAATATATTAAAAATACACACTCATAGTTAATAACACGCACACTAGGGAAACCCTGTATCGCGGATGCCATGGACATGCACATAGACAACCATTAATTACATTGAAACTTACGAGAGAAATAAATGGAAGTCATTTAATTATTTCTCTCGGATCGGGAATCGAACCCGGGACCTCTGCACGGCAGTCCAGCTTGGTAACCGTTTGGCCACGGTGGCAGTTACATTTAAAATTCTAATTCAGAAATTAATATTCTGAAGTTAAAGTACAGGCATAAAAATCTTAAGATAACTTTACCTCTGTTACTTTTGAACCATCGCAAAATCACATAAGCAAAATTTAAGTTAAGAAGATGTGACGTTATTAAAGTTATTCTCTTTTGTCTTTGTATTAAAGCTACTTACTGGTTTATTACAGTCACATGTACTCGTATATCTCGTAGATATGACAGGGCTGCGTTTAAAGTAGCAGTAGAGCTCCTTGTGAAAGAGTTCGTCCAGGGAAGTACTGCCACCTTACCTATTTCTGCTGCCAAGCAGTAATGTCAGCATTACTGTGTTCCAGTTTTGAAGGAAAGACTTGTCTACTTATGTCTCAGGGTGACGGGCGAAGTGGCAATGCCCCTCAGATCTATGCGATTTAAAGTTCTGAGTGGCACTGCAACTGTCATGGACAGGCGTGTAGCTTATCATCAGGCGCACGATTATTTGTTAGTCGCATCACTTTATACTATAAAATATAAAATAAGTCTACACATATCTGGAAACGTATGAGTAGAGACATAGATTATAAATTAAGGATGAACAATTTTACATATCAAACTATTAACCTGCAATCGCGTAGGAAGCAAAGCAAGTATAAATATCCAAATATCTATGCGGCTTATTGCAACAAGAATGAAATTAATAGACAGAAGTATATAAAGAAAATGCTTGCTTTAAATAAAAAACCAATTAAGGCATTATTATATGCTAATTTTCAATTACTTACATTAATATTATGGAAGATAGGTATAACTTTAAGTTTAATGCCAATACAGAACATTAATTCACTCTACATTAACACACCTAAGATTCAAAATAGAGTCATTTCTTTATCTATTACGAATTGTTACATAAATTAATAAGGAAATATACGAAGCTTCCAAACCGTAATTAAGATAACGCAAGCATCCCAACATTGCATAAATACAGCGTGTCAAAACATGTTTGTCGTTTGACCACCTTGGTGTCTGAAATTAATGGACAAGATAGGATGGAGATTCTTTATAAAGTGTTTTTTCACTTCTCGAGCTTAAAAACTTAGTCATACGACTATATGGACTGAAAAGAGTAGAGTACTTTTGGGCTGTATGGGTTAAAGTGTTTTTGTTTTTTAACATCAAGAAAATAATTAGAAACGCCTGTTAACATCATCATCATCATCATATCAGCCGGAAGACATACACTGCTGATCATATGCCTCTCCCAAAGATTTCCAGGCTAGCCGATCGGACGCGACGTGCATCCATCGGTTACCCCCCGCCCTTACCAGGTCATCCGTCATCTAGTAGGGGGCCATCCTATTGAGCGCTTTCTGGTTCGTGGTTTGTACTCAAGAACCATTCTGTCCCAACGGCCGTCAGTTCTATGAGCTATGTGCACTGCCCACTGCCACTTCAACTTGCTAATCCTTTGAGCTATGTTGGTGATTTTCGTTCTTCTACGGATCTCCTCATTTCTGATTCGATTACGTAGAGAAATGACGAGCATTGCTTCCTCCTTAGCTCGTTGAGTGACTTTGAGCTTTTTTACGAGGCCCTGTAGTAAGCGGCCAAGCGGCCACGTCCCAGAGCCGTAGGTCATCGCCTGCTCAAAGACTATTGTCTTCAAGGACTGCGGTATTGCGGATGAGAAGACGTTCTGGAGCTTCCCAAAAGCTGTTCAACCGAGTCGAATTCGACGATTGACCTCTTTCTCGAAGTTGGCTCTGCCTAATTGGATGGCTTGTCCGAGGTAGATATACTCGTCAACAACCTTGAGAGTAGAGGTCACCACTGTTATATTAACGTAATACATAGATAAAAAGAAACCTAGATGCATGCATAATTTTCTTTGAGGATCATATTAGGTACCTATATGAAATTATCAAATTAATGTGCTCTAAGTTGTGAATATATATATATATTGCTTGATGAAATACCTAGTAGCAGTAGAGGTCTTTGTGAAAGAGTTCGTTCTGGGTAGTACTGCTACCTTGCCTATTTCTGCCGCCAAGGAGTAATGTCAGCATAACTGTGCTCAGGTTTTAAAAGGCAAGGGTGCTGGTGAAATTACAGGCACATAGGACTTGTCAACTTACGTCACAGGTTGATGGACGCAGTGGTATTACCCCTCAGAACTTTGCAGTTTAAAGCTCTGAGTGGCACTGTAACTGTTATGGACAGGCGTGTAACTTACCATCAGGCGCACGACTTGTTCGTCCCGTCACTTGATGTTATAAAAAAAACCTAAAAATCATTTATGATAATATACCATTCATTATCTCCCAACAAGTAGAAAATATAACTAAATGTTTGAAAATAGAACTTAGGTATGGGAGACAGGAGCCCAAATTAGGTAAGCCTGTGCTATGAGACTCCTAGCTTCCTTTCTCGGTAATAACGTCAGGCAGTTAACAAAAATAAAGTTTATTAAGATTTTTTGTGCAATAACTCCACTTTTCTTTTGTTGTGATTATGATTACAAAGATCGCACACACAGAAAAATTACGTCGAGCCGGTGGGACTTGAAATCACGTCCGTGCTGCACCGTAACATTGCTCTAACCATCTCAGCCACTGGTCAAACTCAAAGTAAGAAATTCTCCTATGTATTTTTGTTATAGAACTTTGTACTAACTTTTCGGCATTCGTCGCCGCTAGTGACATCTAGTGAAAGATTTTTGAATAACCCTCTCACCGTGACCGATACAAAAATAAAGTTCCTTATTTCATAGAAAATTAATAAAAATAAAAACTTACAACAGGAGGCAAATAATTTTAACTTTTTTTATTTAAAACACATATTTATTGTCAGTTGTCCTTGATGGCTAAGGATGTTTTTCTTGTTATCTAGATTGCCTATGATAAATGTTTGGTTTTCGTTATATGACACGTTTAAACACTTGAACAATAACCGCAATTGCGCTACTAATTTATGAATAGATAATGGAAATGTTTATATTGCAAATCGGCAGTCTAGAAATGATTTAAGTAAGTCTGGTTTATAT
>NW_020653853.1:10255056-10420188 GCF_003589595.1 Hyposmocoma kahamanoa
GTTACCGAAAATTGCGCAAAACTGGATTCATCCCCCAGTTTGCCACCCTTAGAGGTGGAATATTTTCTTCAAATTTGAATGTGACCTCTATTGAGGTACCCTCTTTCCAACAAAAAAGAATCATCAGAATCGGTGCACAAATGCCGAAATTATCGCGTCATATACATTAAAAACATACAGTCGAATTGAGACCATTCCTCCTTTTTTTGAAGTCGATTAATAAACAATAAACTTTTGTTTCATGACTTTTTACAAAAGATAATAAATTCACCTAAAAATAAACTTCAAAATTTAAGTTTTCGTTGTACTATCCGACATTTTTTACATGTATAAAAAGTATCTGGTAAAAAGATATTACGTTCAAACTACTACCACCCGCTTGCTTGCGTTTTGCACAGAGTTATCACCATTTTGAGCGATCTATTTCAATGTTTTTTATTTTTGTTTGAAAATAGTATGTGCTGAATTATTAAAAGTCATGAAACAAAAGTTGTTATAATGTTAGTTATATAGTCCTGCGCGGTTAGTATTTTACAAATCAACCTGTATAGTCCCACGGCTGGGCATAGACCTCTTGTCATAACGTTATAATCATTAAATTGCTTTGCAGATGTATCTCACGTTGTTTTTCTTCATCGAATAGCTCAAGGTAAATTTCAAATTAAATTTCACACATACATTCCGAAAACTTAGAAGTGGAAGCCCGGATTTAAACCCTTCTGCTTAAAAGGCGGTGGGTCAAACAATTAGGCTATCACGGCTTTTTTCATTTGAGATTTCTGGGTTAAAAATCAGTTGTAATGAGTCTTCGTTTCGAAACGGGTTTGTGACCAGTAGTGCACTTTTATGGGCTGATTTAGAGTGGTTTGGATAATATTCTAGGTTAATTTAAGGTCAACATAAACCTCGGAGGCAGCTAGCTATCTTGAAACTGGTGGCTTTATTACGTATCGACGTTGTGTACTGCTGATACTAATTGTACTTTTTGTTCTGGATGAGTTACTAAATGGGTCACAGTAAATGCATGCCCTTGCCATAATAAAGCCACATGGATATGTCAAAACGTTTTATCACTTGAAAGTCATAAAAATAATACGGACTACACTTAAACTGTTACGGACAGGTGTGTAGCTTACCATCAGGGGCACGACTTGTTTCTCCCGTCACTTGATATAAAAAAAAAATATATTTATATTTGTAATTTTATAATACTCCAGTATACACAATAACGCTTGGTTGTGAAAGGATTTGCCAACCGCGGAAGGTACTCTGCGAATTCTACGTCATATGGGGAGACTCTTTTCGCAGCCCCAACACAGTCCATGCAGCACTTATTGTGCCCCTTGTGTCCTAATACCTGTACGTGGGAAGATATTTACGCGGCCACGGACAGCGCAGTCAAGGCAGCAAACGTACTATTGAGGGTCAATTTAGTTCTAAAATAAAAGAAATATCGATACGATGAAAAAAAAGCCTCATTTAAGCATAAAAAAGTTATCGAGTACTTTCGTTCGTAGAATCCTTAAACCTCTCTCCTGAAAAGTTGTCACTTTGCACGGCCTGTATGGACATATTACAACAAGGATGCGAATGTATCTAGAACTTACCAATAGTGGAATCTACCTAACTAACCCTTATAGTCTCTTCAATAAAAAACTTACCTTTTTGAAATAATCACATCAAACCTTTCCCTTAAAGCATTATTAATTTGTACCCGGAACCCTTCAAGCTAGTTAATTATACGATCACAGTCAATAATGATTATTGACCTTATAAAATCATCAATAAGACCGATATACTGACAAAGGATACCGTCATTTACGAAAAACAGTTTAGAAAAAACAAAGCCAATTCGGTCTAATAAAGCATAATTAAAATCAAATTTTATTGACGGCCCCCTTTACGCGGCGTGTTACTTATTTTGGATGTTAATTAATCAATGCTTTGTAGAAAAACTATAGAGCGTTTACATTTCCCGTGTACGTCGTATATTTAGTAACTATTAAACCAAACCATTAAATATGACTTATAGTTATAATAAACTATCATAATTATTTGAAATATACCAATTGAAACATTAAGTTAAACATGGCGTTATTATTGTATATTACGATGTTTTACTACTATAGTCATAGTCATATAATTCGATATACTTATAATATTCAATTAATTATTGTGTAATAACTCCACTAGTATGTTATAATTAATAATCCAAAGATCGAATACTATCGGCTGGATTCAAATCAGCGCCTTCAGCATATCGTGCGTGACACTCTTCCAACAAAGCCACGGAACGAACTTAAGAAACTTTGTACGTGCTTGTCGCAGATATGTGAGAAACCTATGAAAGTTTTTTCTTCACACAGTAATGCTAACGCTAGTGAAGTCTAATTATGAATGAATAAGTCATTTGACATGGAGTACGGTTTGCAGTGTTTATAAGCTCTTTCAAAATTATCTATTTAATTATACTAATGTCAGGGGCAAAATTGCATTTTTATGATTAAGTCTCGCTGTCGGTTCCCAATTGTGTAACTAGTAATTTGTTTTAACGTTTTTTAGGTACTGCTCTATCACTAATGTTGCTCAATGAATAGTTACTAAACTCTACTAAACGAGACTCTAGGTTCGGCGCAAGTTGTGATTGGACCAAATTATCGGTGTCCATTGTGTGATTTACTACGGATAAGGGCCTAAAGTGGGCCAAACCCCGGGTGCTGTAAACCGTTTATAACGTTAATAGGCAGTGACTTCAGGTGCGGTGGTTGAACGTTTCTGTGAATTGAGGGTATAGTAACCAATAGAACATTTCCGAAATAGGCAAATATTTGAAATACCCTGTAAACGATCCAATTTTCTGGTCGAATGTACCCTTCAAACTTTGTGAAAAGTGACAAATACTTCAAAAACGATTCCAAACGACAAAAAGTTTGACAAACACGTAAATTTTGATAATTTGTATTATCGTTTATAGGGCGCTTAAGGCGAGTCGATCAGATCTTGAGTACCATCGACGAGGAAAGCAGTTGTTAGGACAGAATGAATGATAGAAGGTTGTGTACATATTTATGGAATTAGCTAATTTATTACAATTGAACGCTTCATAACAAACCTATTATCATCGATTACGTATCAACAACAACAAAAACAATATAAATACTACATTATAAATACATACATAATTGTATTTCTATCTAAATGCAGCAGATTACACAATACTACCTATTATTATATAGGATACGGTTTTTAATGTGTAATTAAAATTTTTGTCTGTCAGTCTAAACGTCTTTCAGTGGCTTGGGATGGAACTGACAGTCGTATAGAACCTGTTATTATAACTTCACTAGGTTGAAAAACTTTGGTTAAAACTTTACAGTGTAATTAAGTTAATATGGTACAATAACTGACCGGTTTTATTTAAAAAAAAATACGTACGATGCGAACGAAAGTCACTTTCGTCAACTGTAATATAATAAAATTTCAATAGCGTGATAAAGTTGAGCTCTGTTTTTATTCAGTTGTTCTACTGTGTACATAAAATATTGTTGTTAGTCAACTGTCATAATATTATACCCAACAGCGATAGGATAGGACAGTATTCAAGTCAAGTGACTTCATGTCAGAAAGTGAGTTTTTGTGTTATGATGACAACTAAAGTGAGCGAATATATTTTTTATAATATATTTAGTTCTACCCATTGTAATATTAATGTTTCAGACTGAGTACAATCATACGATCTGCATTCCGGCTGTATCCGTCAAGTGGCATTTTGAAGCCGGAGTGCCGTTGACACGACTGTTAAATGCGTCGCAGTAGCGGTAACTTCAGTATTCTAGTGTAGCTTTTTTTATAATACCATGTGATGGGACTACCTTGAGACATAAATTGACAAGTCTCAGGTGCCTGTAATTTCACCAGTATCCATACTCTTCCAACAACGTCGCTGCGACGACATCCAAGCTGCATTTCAACTGTTATTTTGGAGTTGCAATGCTATAGAAATACACCTCTAAGGCGTATTATTTACTCAACAGGAAGTAACTGTAAAGCAAATTCACTATCTTTGTACTTGTTCTTGACTTTAAGGTTGGGAGTTATAAAACGAATTTGGAGTTTGATTAAGCAAAAATGTATTTCGTTTTTGCAAAACTAATTTTGCCTAAATTTTTATTGAATTGATATTCAATTATTTTTTATGTGAAATTACTCCACTAGTTTATCATTATTAATATAAAGATGATGATGAAATGACGAAATACTTAAGATTTCGCATAGATGGCGCTACGGCTAAAAAGTAGTTGAAAAAAACCAAATACAAAGACACGACAACAAACACATACAAAAATTCGTGAGGTCCGTTGGTTCGTTCCGTGGCTTAGTTGGTATAGCGTCTGACACGGTATGCTAGAAGACGTCGGTTCGAATCCGGCCGGATCGAAGGATTTTTTTCTGAGTGTTCGATTTTTGTATTAATAATATAACAAATTTCACTAAAAATAATTGAATATCAATTCAATAAACATTTAAAAAGTAGAGCTTTTTGTTAAAGAGTTTTGTCCAGAGGAGTATTGCCATCTTACCTATTCGTTTTGATATATAAGTTTGCCTAAGTTTAAGCAAGAAATTAAATCAAATTTAATCAAAATCAAAACAAACTAAAATGAGCATAATGATATTGCAATTAATTGTTTGTTGTCAAAGAGTTCGTCCAGGGAACTCCTGCCACATTACCTGTTTCTGCCACCAAGCATTAATGCTCACATTATTGCAGTCCAGTTTTAAACGAAAAGGGTACTGCTGACTTTGCACACGAGACTCGTCAACTTATATCTTAGGGTCATATGCGTAGTACCAGTGTCTTTGATCCTTTGTTCGTCCCTTCATTTGGTATCATAAAAAACTCTACTACAGGCTAGTAATTGTTGCCTGACGAAATGATTTTTAAACAAGTATGTGACTATACGACCTCCTTCTATCGTCATCCCACCTTCTTATCACCTTTTCTCTGGTTCCTGGCCACTTGTATTCAAATTTTGAATCGTTTTTTAATTTCTCTGCCTCGTCATTTTCATTTTCTTTCGTTCCGTCGCCACATTTTACTTAATCGCCTAGGCGAGCACTAATTTTGACCCGTTTACAAGTTACCAAAAATTTATCGTGATAAACATTTAAAAGATCACAAATAAATTTAAATATTTTTTATAAAATCGGATTATAGATTTCCACTATTTATTTTTCCTTTTGAATTTTGAACTTTAAACTCGCTAAGCAAGATGTGTGGAGGCCGGGGAGGCTGCGGAGGCTACTACACTCTCCAGGCTACATTACAATCAACGGGACATGCTTAAGCGGTGCCAGTATTGCGTGACGCGTGCTTCACTGGTGCCCGAACTAAATCTAAAAAGAAGCCCAAACAGCTGAAAGAAGAATACAAGATGTTGCGTGACAACCCCTTGTATACCATACGTCCTCGCCACTCTATACATTTAAAGCAAAAAAAAATTACGTGAACTTTTAAGGAGACCTTTATTAAACGCGTCTCAATACTAATATTTATTCTTACAAATCGCCGACATTTCCCATTTCCGGAGCACGATGGTTTCATCATTATTTCATCAATGAATCATTAATTTGAGCATTCTTTACGGACAATGAATGTATGGCAGGAAATCACGATCTAATAAACGGAACTAATCGATCGGTTAGCTTATTATTTTGTATAGGATGTTAGAGTAAAGGGTATTGATTGTGTTTTTTGCACGTATTATAATTACCTCTATTTAAACGTTTTAATACCCGTTCCCCTTCAAAGTTGTAACTTCAGGCTTACGATTCTTTACGTAGGATTCGATCGATTTATTGACTGGTTATGATCTGGCTCTATGAGTGATAATTACAACATACAAATATAACAAGCAAAAACGACAAAGTAAAGTTTATCAAATTAGGACGACAAAGGGTACAAATGACTGCTACCAGGCGACTACGTATTGCTAAAGTAGGGCTAGCACCACAGACCACATAAATTTCTTCCGTGGCTAGCACGTTAAGGCTTACTCGAGAGATACATAAAGCGCGATGTACTGGTATTTTTACATAGAGCAATTTTTTTTTAATAATTGCGTATTTGATCATTACTGCGTTCCGATTTTGAAGGAAATTACAGTCACATGGGACTTGTGACATTATGTCTCAGGGTTCTTTTTATTAAATTAAATTTAAATAAAAAAAAAAAAATTAAAAACCCTAAGTGCGCATTTGACTTCCATCTCACCTGTTTGAAAGTGACGATAAAGTCGACTATGCAGCATGCACATCTAAATAATGCCTATTCACTCTCGCCTTGAAAAGGTCTAAGATATAGCGTTCGGGGAATAAGTCCGCAGGTGGGGAATTCCAATCTCTAGCCGGTCGTCATACAAATGTGGAAGGGAAACGCTTCGTGTGATTCTTGGGAATATCCGCAACTTAAAAGTAGGGTTGGAATCTCAATTCACGTCTAGTCCCCCGATGATGGCAAGGGGAAGGCGGAATCAAATTATGTAATTCCATCTCACCCTAGTACCGATAAGCAGGCAACTTTATGGCGGTGTTCAAGACTCTGTAGCTTTGCCTCTACTAATTCCGAATATCTCGCACTTCTATGTCGCTCTCAATCTATCCCTATAGTCGCGCCCTATCGTGCTAGCTCTACAGATCAGCAACATGATGACTTCTGTTTCAAAAGATAATTTATAATCTTCCAAGAAATAGAATACTTTCATAATGCGCGCTTAGTACAAGCAAAACCCATTAAGGGTTCGCTTGCAATAATTGGCGCCTACTTTTTTGTTCGGTTACTTGATTGACGCGGCCACTACGTCTTTTTGACAAGCCTGACTGCCTGATGTGTTTTATTTGAACCTCTCTGACACAGGATGTTTCAGAAACTTGTATTTACTAAGTGAGATTGTAGTTTTTCAACAGTAGAAGAAGTACCGTGAAGACGAAGAAAATACATTCACAATTGTGAAAATATTAGCTTGGTGTTTATTAATGTTATAAATATATAATATTATAAGTGATAACATACATTCACTACATAGTACGTTGGTATAATAAAGCAAATTGCAATTGTACGTCAAAAGTGCGTTTTTATCACATCAAAGTCGTAAAAATAATACGAATGACATAAAACAAATGATGTGTATGTGAAATTATATAACTCCTATTTAAGGCTAAAAAGTTAAACCTATTATTTCGTTCGTAGAAACGTTAAACCTCTCTCCTGGAAACTTGTAATATTGCAGATGTGGCCTTATTACACCAAGGGTGCGATATTATAGTTGTTAAAAGCAAATCGCAAATTTCTCTTTCGCCACAAACACTTCATTACAATTTGTTATCTCATTTAGAAACACAAAATAAAGTCTAACATACGTTCTTAGATTTTTAAAAGCGGCAGGAAATATATCATTGAATAATTATCACTAATATCAGGTTTCTTACCACGGTATGACTTTCTTTTCATTTTCCCGATATTTCGGAACGGTTGCACGCTCCATGGTCACGGGTTGACTGGACGGCAGCAGATGACAGCTTTAAGAGCAGACGTCCAGAGATGTCCAGAGATTCCATGCACTGGACAGTTTCAAACCGTCATCACGGTTAAATGTTTTGTACTTCGTGATCTCGATGGCTTCTCGTACCAAGCGTGGTATGTAGTGACATTCTGTCGAGAGTACCTGGGGACTATGCAACTCGATCCAGTGGTTAGTGTCAGTCTGTGTGAGGTGTTGTGCTATAGCCGACTTCTATGCATCATTGTTTTTTATTGCTCGGATGTGTTCCTTCATACGATCGACAATTGTTTGTTTAGTCTGACCGACATACGAGCTCCCACAACTGCAGTTCACTTTATAGACACCCGGTGTTTGTAAAGGAAGGTGGTCTTTTGTTGAACGTAACACTTTTCCTATTTTGGTTAAGGGGGTGAAAACAGTTTTTATGGAAAATTTCCTTAGCAACCTGGTTATTTTCTCTGTCACCCCTTGTACATAGGGTAGAAAAGAAGAAGTCATACCGTGGTAAGAAACCTGATATTAGTGATAATCATTTAATGAATAACCTCGAAAGCCTTCAAATCTATATAATATATCATTGGTTTCACAAAACATTTAGAAGCTCACTTAGAACATCCTTTGAGAAACATTCCACAGGAGATCCGTATGCGCCGACGCATTATCGCTGGTCAATCGCGTGCGCATAAAAAGGCGTAACAGAAGCCGCAAATGGCCGCTCATAATGACTGCTCCTTAATTTTAATTTAAACCGATCAGGAACAAGTAATAGCTCATTTGTATTGCTTATTTTGTGATTAAGTAATTTAGCATTACATTATTTTGCTAAACAGAAAGACAGCAACATACATACAAAACAGCACATACTTTTTAATTCCTTTTTTTATAGCAGTTACTTAAAGCATTTTCAGATAATATTATAATTTGCTACATAAATATAGCAAGTTATAATATTATCTGAAAATGCTTTCAATGTAATTTGCGATAATCAGTAAGATAAAGACATTTTTATCATATTGATGGCATAAACGAGGATTTGCCAATTGATATAAGGCCTACTCGCCGGTTGTAGCTCAGGGTGCGGCAGATGTAGAGGTAAAGAATGGTACGTCCTCGGGAGGCACATTTCGCGCACTCCAATGAGTGTGGGAGTAGTTAGATAAAGATGCATTGATACCATGGTCGCTGGTAATACTGGTGATACCAGGATATTACATATAGCGTCTTCATGAAGTTGTGCGCCATCGAAACTTTCAGATGTTTTGGAAGTACCTCTACAAAACTGTATTATTTTTTTGCGTGATTCTACAAAACAACGAGAGCTTATATTACTTCTTTTAACCAAAAAAAATTTATTAGCAGTAGAGTTATTTTGTGAAAGAGTTCATCCAGGGAAGTACTTCCACCTTATCTACTTCTGGTTTTGAAGGGTAAGGGTGCTGGTGACATAACAAGCACTTGGACGTAGTCAATTTATGTCTCAGGATGACGGGCGTAGTAGCTTCCTCAGATCTGGCATAAACAAAATAAAAAACAAAAGAAAGATACGAGTTGTGTTTCACATTTAATGTCACCGAAACACGACCGTTCCTTTCCTCAACAAAGAGGGATCTACTTATCGTATAGT
Source organism: Hyposmocoma kahamanoa (assembly GCF_003589595.1). NCBI lineage: Eukaryota > Metazoa > Arthropoda > Insecta > Lepidoptera > Cosmopterigidae > Hyposmocoma > Hyposmocoma kahamanoa. The sequence goes on from NW_020653853.1 coordinate 10,264,243, forward strand.
ATAGGTCGCAGTAGAGCAGAAGGACCAGCGAAGTACTGCTAACTTACCTATTTCTGCCGCCAAGCAGTAATGTGAGTATTTTTGCGTTTTAGTTTTCAATGGTGAAATTACAGGCACATGTGACTTGTCAACTTATGTCTCAGGGTGAAGGACACAGTGGCAGTGCTCCTCAGATCTTTCCGATTTAAAGCTATGAGTAGTACTGAATCTGCTATGAACAGGCGTGTCGCTTACCACCAAGTGTGCGACTTGTTCGTTCCGTCTTTTGCTATAATAAAAAAACTAAAATGAAAAGTATTGAATAATAATAAAGTTAGTATAAACTCGCTAAATGGCAACAACATAAAAATTACATGTTTACTAACCTTAAAGACATAATAATGTGTGAAACACTCAACCCAAAGACCACTTAAAGTATTTTATAGTATTTAAAAGCAAACAAAAAGGCGAGCTCATAACAATGCGGGATTTGAAATCTGACAAGAAAATTGCCCATCAATAATGGCTAAAAGCAATAAACGCTACTGCATAATCGCTCGATACATCTTCAGAGCAATTGTTCTCTTGTGGCGCTACCCTTAAAAGTGAATATGGGTAATTTTTTTCGACTATTTAGAGGTAGGTTCAGTATACAAAAAATAATCTTAAATATATTCCTTGTCGAGTTTTTAGGTTTTTGCGATTGTTACGCTTTTGAAATAATTTTTTTTTAAATCTAAATTGCGTATGTTTCGGGCTCACTAAAGGTCCCTATCAGCCAGTCAGGTTTGTTTGCAAAAACAATTATACGCGATTTAGATCCGAAAAGTAGTTTCTTTTGCAATATGCCTTGTTCTGATTTTGAGCAAACGGGGTTAGGTAGCGTCTCTAAATAATTTGGGGTTCTTAGGCTGATATTTATAAAACAAACTTTATCTTTCGAAGAAAAAACTTACTTAAACAGAAAAACTTACTTAAGTTTATGTTATACTGTAATGTTTTTGTTCTGATGCTTTTATATGAATAATAAATGAATAAAAAAAAGACGATTAAGAAATAAACTCAAAGTTTAATTCTTTTTCTCGCTTAAACTTAGTTTTAGGCAAAGTTAGTTTTTAAATACAAAAAACTTGCTTAGCTCACCATCTTTTGCGTAGTCGAAATAATCGTTTTACAAATCATGGCTCAATAGTTTAAGAAGACATCTAAAACACAAAGAGCACGCGGAGAATATTCTTTTTGTCAGTTAAGACGTCTCTCGGATCATTATATAATACGTGAGTTATTAGGGTGCTTTCAAACTAGACGCTGGTAGAAGCGCTTTAGTGGTGCGGTAGCCGCGCGTATGTAGTCCTTTAGAAATTTTTAGTACACTGATTGTGACTGTAAAAGTGGCGCGCACCCGTGACACGTCAGGGCAGTGGCGCTGCAACTGCACTTCTAAACATTGTTTGAAAATTAATGACTGGCGCTGCTTCAGCGCTTCTGTAAGCATCTAATTTGAAGAATAGTTATAAATGTATAATAGTGTAATATTGCATTTCCCATTGTTACGACGTGTCGTAGCAATAGAAGCGCCCGAAAATGCATAGTTACAGGGTTGAGTGTACTTCAAACTTGACAACTGAAATTTAAATTCAACTCTATTCCGTTTGCAATAAGACCTGTCCTAAGTACTCTGTGTGCCTGTACCTAACCTATGCAAGTTGGTTGACTCCAATTTGGTTTTAATTACAGAAATTAAAAAATGTGTATTCTACTATAGTATCATGCTTAATTTGTTGAACCCTAAAAAAGCAGTGCTGATACTAACACCCTATTACGTATAATTATCTAATCTAAAACCTTTTAGCTGTAAGGAGTGACTTCTGAGAAGCGTATCGTCAGAAATTGGTGTATTCCTATGAAACCATGTTGCTCTGAGATTATTCTTTTCATTTTAAGTTAGAAACTGATGGAAAATTTTCAATAGTTTATTTAAAGAATAGTTTACTAATTAGTTTACTAATTTAAAATATACAGTTTACTAATTTAAAATATACAGGGAGTCTGTCGACGGGTCTCTAAAAAATTTCCAAAAAGTATACATAATTATGCAATATTACTTTTGTTTTATTTTGTTTAAGACACATAATAATATGCTAACACTTTTTATCATACTTGTTTTGGAGTTTTAGTCTCTTCTGGTGAGAAGTGAAGTTATAAACGAGAATGGTAAATTCTCGTCTAGAATATACCAAATTACTGGGACTTTGAAAATATCCAGTTTGTATTTAAAAATTTTTATTAAAAATTAATAATTTTTTGATATCCTTCTGGTGGTTTTAATAAAAAGTTTATAATTGTGAATATATTTTAATAGATTTTTCGTGGTTATTATCACACGTAGTAACTTTGTTTCACATATTTTTCCAGGAGAAAACAACCAAATTTGAAACTAAACTTGGCGAAGCAGGAATATACTGAAACCATCGTGGGAGCCAGCTGTACCTTTGTATCGGCGTTTAATCGCGGGCTAATTACTAGTTTTGGATTTTTAGCTATCACATACGGACGGACAGTGCATTAGTCAAAGGTCACCTGTTCCAGTTAGGTGAATGTCTTCAGGTATTGTCTTATAGCATTCATTCTCATGAACTTTGACTTTATTTGTCGGTTTTCTTCTTGACATATTTTCCATCAACTCTAGAAACTGGGTAAAGTGCTGACATTGCGAAGGTGCAAATAAAATTTTTCAGCCTATATGTTTAACCATATAGACATATATGTTGATATCAATATGGTACTTGAAACAGTACATCAAAATGCAGCTATGTTACAAGGTCGAATAATTTACTAGTTCAATATTTTCTTGATTTATGTTGTACTTTGATGATTTATTTCATGAAGTTGTCAGGCTTGTTATACAAATAATTATTATTTGTAGGTATTTCCTGACTAATTTGGAAGATAATCTATTTGGAGATTCATATATTATGAGAGTAAAAAAAAATGTTTCTTCAACTTGTTCATCCATGTACTGCCAGTAGCCTTTCGCAGATCGTCACTCCGTCTGGCCAGAGAGCGTATTACACTAAGTTTGGCAAGTAGTGATCTCCACTCAAAAACTCGTTTCCCCCATCGGACAGACCACTATGTGAAAATATGAAATACTTTTAGTTACAGGAATACAGTTCTAGTCGGCACCGTATATAATCGACCTTAGTTCACACGCTTGATCAATCAATCGCCAGCCAAAGAATTGCATCTGATTGACGGGTGTTAAGTAGTCAGATTTAATTACAGACAACGGTCGCGCACGCCATAACGTTTTGACAACACTACAATGGTGGGATAGCTTTGCGTTCCAGTGGTCATGTACATATGTAGCTTAATCAGTACTTGCGGCGAAAATAAAATTACGTAACCAGTTCTTTTGTAATGAAATGAAAATATTTTAGATCGTCTTTTTCTAGTGTCTTTTCAATACTGAATGTTGACCGTTAGCTTCTTGTTTTTGTCTCTATCAGCAGCGAACTGGAACAGCTGTCCGACTGAAGGAATGCTCTATCCCAATCCCGGAGCCACGATTCCTTCCTTCGCTCAGCGCGTCTCTTTCCTTGCGTTTTTTCCGTCATTATCCGATTCCTGATCACGTGTCCGAGATATTCTATCTTGAGCCTTTTCACAGATGGCACATTTTCCGGGACATGTGAACGCGCTGAAGCACGATTTCGTTCCTGACTTTCTGTGTCCAACCAATGCGCAATATGCGACGTTAGCACCACATCTCAAATGCCTGTCTTGTAGTGTCTTCTTTTAAAGGCCACGTTTCGCATCCGTATATAAAAAATTTAAGATAATACGTTATAAAAAGTTATATTTTCGTGTAGCATATCTTATCGCTCATGGGCATGCAATTTTTTTTATCACTCTTGTATATACTGCCACAATATTTTTACCTTTCGACTCAAGACGCCAAGTTGCGAATTCTAGCCCTTTACACAATACCATACGGCCCGAGAAGTTTTGTGCTTTTTTTTTTCAAATTTCTACGTTCTAAGAACGTTTGGACAATTAAAAGTCATCTATGTTAGAGTTAAGAAAATATACATTTACATATTCTTCTTCATAACGACGCAAGGTATAAGTGTATGCCATCGGCACGAGATGGCATACACTTATACCTTGCCGTTGTGGTGAAAAGATTTGCCAATTGGTGTACGATACTCGCCGATTGTTGTCCAGGGTGAGTCAGACGAACTTACAGAAAAAAAAAATTCACGTCGAGCGGGGAAGCTCCTTTCATGCACCTCTACATGTAGTATACACATTATAAGTTCATTAAATATGTTCGATAATGTCTTTGATGCTAATTTACGTCCTAGAAAATTAAAGAAATGAATTTTTCATTTCTCTAATTTTCTATATCTGTAACTTATCCACAACACTTTCTTTTTCTTTGGTATGTTACCGAGTATTTTAATGCCCATTTTGCAACAAATTTCTTAGAAATAGTGCAGTCAATAGTTTAACACCAGTCTATCAGGTTTCCTAGTTTCTATGATTACGAGAAACAGTTATGAGGCGTATTTATTTAAGGTATCATTATCTTTCTCTTCATTTTATATACCGAGGAAGCGTAAAAGATATTTATCGAGTTCTTAGGTTTTCGCGATTTTTACACATAGGAAATGAAACTAGTTTTCCGGATTTAAATCGCGTATATTTGTTATTTCAAACAAACCGACGTTTCTTCAACTGGTTGAAGACTGTACCACCACAGTCAACCGTGACCATGGGACCTGTAAAGGGCCCGAAACGTCGGTTTGTTTGAAAAAACAAATGTACGCGATTTAAATCCGGAAAAATAGTTTCATTTCCTACGTAAAAGATATTGTTACTGATAAATAAGGTTTTTTTTGTCCCTCCTTCCACTCTCGATATTGATGGTCTTTGAATATTATTTGTTTTCTTTAAAATCTTCTTTCTTTATTTGCTTATAATTTTTTTACTAATTAACATTATATTTGCGTATATTTAAAAAAATATATATAATGGAGATGGTACAAATAATATTATACACGTATAGAGCTTGCGGGTGGGGTTGTCTTCTTAAGAAAATAATTGACACCATTCGTACGCATAATAAAAGCAGCATTTATACTGTAGGATATTGCGCTCAGAGTACATTCCTTTTATAGGCCATTTGCAATCCAAGATGCAACATTGACGATTGAATCCATTTTACTGCAGTGAGAAACTCAGCGATCATATATCGATTGCTCGTTAATGTTATATTGTATTCTGTTATTACGTGTCAAATGGCTTTATTACTTAGTTTGTTGTGTTTTACAATGTTTATCCTGAGTCAGAGGTGTGGGGTTAGCATGTTACAAAATTGGATTTTGTTATATATAGTAATATTATAATATCTATGTTATTGAATATCAGGATGATTCTAGTGCTGTCACGAATAGTTGAACTAAGAGTACGGTTGCATAGGAACGTGTTAAATAAATGACCATCTTTAGAACTACTCTTTTACAATTTATATAAAGCACAATGCCCAATATGTACTCATATTTATTGGTCACGACCACGTGGAAATTTATATAAGCAACATCTAAATATAAGCACGTCATAAAATAATAGAAGTTTCATAAATAAAACTTTGAAATAAGTTGGAGAAAAAAAGATATGAATTTTTAAAAATACATAACAACATATTATGTAAGACATTGTAAATATTTGTTTTTGAACGTAACGCGTTTTACATTTTATTTAAGCCTCGTTTACACTTGCCATGATTTCTTCAATAATTAACTTCAACTTGAAAGAATTATGAACGACACGACAATTACAATAATAGTGACACCGAAAAGTCTTCCCTAACTTGAACTTGACTCTCAACTTCAAAGTTGTCATAAAATTCAAGGAGAAATTGTCTCGACGTTAGAGAAGCTATGTTAGTGTAAACGAGACTTCAAATTAAATGTCAAAATTTGAATTGGGCTACGTTCAAAAATAAATGCTAACAAGACATTAAATATTTTTCAAGAATTTAAAAAAATCGTATTTTTTGCTCCATTTTTATCTCATTCGTCTGTCGTAGTGAATCTAAGTATTACTTTTATTGTGGTATAGTATAGTATACCCAAGTATAGTATAGTATCTTAGAATAGTATATAACTCAGGTACATGCTCTATGTGCTAAGCTTGCTATCCGGCCACACAATATTTATGAATAAGAGTCTCCCTTGAATTTTTAAGTACACTTTATTCGTCTATGCATCCGAGTCGAGATGGCGTGACCTGCGCGCATCGAGTATATCTGCGTGTGTCTATTATATATAAAAAAAATAAAAAAATTTCACATTTTTACACAAAATCAGCGCATCAACAAAAATTTATCCTTTTAAAAGTTAATTCGATGTTATTTCTCTGAAACAAAACGGCTCCTGCTAATTTCTGCTACACAATAATTAACAAAAGATCAAAATTAACTTTATGTTCGGCAACTTTGTACAATAACCCATTATTAAACTAAACATTAGTTTGAGCTCCCTATAATTTGCGAACCTCATAAAAGTAAGCATTAAAAGGTTTTAGATAAATTATGAAGTGATTAGGTGTTTCGGATATTGCGAAATGAATTTAGTTGATTTTAGACCAACTGACTGATTTTTATGGTAAGTATTAATTAATTAATGCGAGTGATATGTAGAGCAGTAATTGTCCGGTAGATGAACGGTTGCTTCTTAAATGAGAGGTCGATTATTCGAATAAGTTTTTGAAGTAAAATATCGCGATAAAACATGCACGTCGAAGGCGGTTCATAACCTTCGAAACCCGTGTCCAGCAGCGGACTCAATAAGTTCAAGTTGATGTTGGAATATAATAGAGAGCATTTATTGCAACACCACAACACAAAAATACACAAAATGACAGATGTGGAACTAATGCTTGCAATGCAAAACATACTTTTAATACCCTGTGTTAAGAGTGTCTTATCAATTTAAGCATTGCATAAGCATTTGGTTTAAGACGTATTCACGTTTAGTGCAAATGAATATTAATATTTCACGGTAAATAAGTGCTGATAATTTTTACGGTAAGTACGAGTTTTTGTAATGACACAGTCTGTGGTTATATTGTAATGATACACAAATTTGGGTAGTGTAGCTTTGGTATAATTAAATAGTTAAAAGTGCTTTTGTCACATGAAAGTCATAAAAATAATAAGAAGTACTTGAAACAAATTATAAGTATACAGGGTGTAATCGTAAAGTGTGCTTAGACGAATATTCCGTAAATATAAGAGATATGTTACCTAATGAGTAAATCGACAGCAATAACTTTTAAAAAATGAAATTAGATATATCCAAAATTTTAACATTAAACGCTCTCATACATACAATATGACATTCGTAGACAGTATATAGTTTTCCTACTGTAAAGGTTAACAGATGACAAAACTGATATAAATAAAGTAATAAAACTATCTTTTAATTAAATAAAAATATCATCAATCAAGTCAATCATTTTCTCAAGTGTGAATTGTCCATAAAAATCAATAAAACTGATAATTTTTTTTTATTGTTGATCGACTTAGTTTCATGTAAGGATTTAGGATAATTTTACTAGCACCTTTACCCTTCAAAATCGGAAAGCAGTGATGTTTAAATTTCTGCTTGGCGGCAGAAATACTTAAGGTGGCAGTGTTTCCCTGAACGGAGCTTTTTCACAAGGAGCTCTACTATTACTATAATATCATGGTGTCGCCATCTTTGAGGAAGCCCGTGTCCGATTCCCGACCGGGTCAATGTCAAGAAACTAACTTTTCTATGTATTGTCTTGGGTGTGGATGTTTGTGGTACCGCCGTTGTTTCCGATTTCCATAACACAAATGCTTTAGTTACTTAATTTGGGATCAAAGCTCCGTGTGTGACGTTGTCTAATTTTTATTTATTTCATTATTTAATTTAAATTATATTCTAGATAAGCACATAGTGCACAAACAGAAATCTGTTGTTACAGATGATTTGGAGTTTTTTTTATTGTTAAAATCAGTGCTCACTTGACCTCCATCTCACCTGATGGAAAGTGACGATGAAGTTGACGATGGAGCATGCACATCTACATAATGCCCATTCACTCACGCCTTGAAAAGGCGCAAGTTGTAGCGTTTAGAGAACAAATCTGCTGGTTGGGAATTCCACTCTAATGCCGTACGCCATATAAATGTGGAAGCATAACGCTTCGTGCGAATCTTGGCTATATCAACAACATAGTTCGTCCAGGAAAGTATTGCCACCTTATTTATTTCCGCCGCCAAGTAGTAATGTGACCATTACTGCGTTCCGGTTTTGAAGAGTAAGGGTTTGAAGAGATTATACAGATCTTTAATAAAATTAGGTAAAATGTATTCAACCAGAAGGTGCCAGGTGTGCAAATTAATTATAAAAAAAAAATAATCAAACATTTTGGCCTCAAAAATTAATTGCATTTCAAATTAATATAAATTAGTGTTTTGTAAATTCTAAATATTCTTTATTACTATATGATTACTATAGAAGAAATGTGTCATAAGCCATTTTGTCAATTGTGATTTAAACTTAGATCCGTGTAGTAATGGGACCTTATGGGACTTGGTAACACATGTCTCAGGGTGACGGGCGTGGTGACAGTGTCCCTCAGATTTTGGCGATTTAACGCTCTGAGTGGCACTGCAACTGCTATGGACAGTGTCGCTTACCGCTAGGTACACGACTTGTTCGCTCCGTCACATGGTATCATAAAAAATATCCTCAACATAGCGGTGTAACCCTATCCTAAGTCTAGTCTCCCGATGATAGGAGTTGGCGGAATGACTCGTGCAACTCCGTGTCACATTCTCCGAAATATATCTTGTAGAATACTGATAAGCTGGTGACTTTCCGTTAGTCATAGAAGTCTATAGTTACAGATAGGTAGCTATCTAAAGTTACCGTTAGTAAATGTTTTTGCATTTAGGTAATACCCTGGTATTACACATAGGAATCTGGTATTAAAGATAGATATATTGAATCTAATTTCACAGATATACGAGTAATACTTATTTCTACTTAATCTAAACTCTTACACTTTAGTTGCCAAACAGAATTTCAAAAAATGGCAAGAAACGATAACTCAGGCTTTTTTATTATTCTAAGGCGAAATATAAGTAAATATTCTTATTTACATAGTTCTAGCTTGTATATAATTGCCTATTTACTACCGTCGGACACCTTAGTCCGACGTGGCCCAAACGGAATGATTATTTCATTGGCGCCTCACGGGTCACATTGACGGACACTCCCGCTCACCCAGAGAAATCCCGCATTGTAATCATTGACGTTGTTTTGTGCACCGTGACTCATAATATTTCGTGCACTCGGTTGTTTACGTAATCATATTGTATACACAATAGTGACATATGGTGATATAAGCGCATACCACGATGAAACATCAGATTTCATCAAAACAAGGGAAGGCCAAAACATCACGACGAAACTGTCTTGGCTGTTATAACAATAATGTACAAACTCTTGGCAGGCAAATAACACGTAACAGGACCAAATAAGTTGGAACCTTCTGTCCAGTTTGTCCCGGAAAGCCACATTTATGCTTTGAATGTTTCAACATTCAACATCGATAAATGACGATAATGATTTTTTTTACTTATTTTCCTATTATTTTTATTTTCTACTTGTAATTCCATTCCAATTTATTGTACGTAGGTACTATTTTCAATTTCAAAATTGGCACTTTTTTCAAATAAATGATAATTCTAAGAATTGAGTTTTGTATACAAATAATTTCATGTTTTTCCTATATGGTATTCCAAACATTCACAAAAAATAAGATGACACTTTATTTTTACAAATCTAAAGGGCCGCGCGGGTCACTTTGTACGTTTAAATCTAGAGAAAACGTGACCGCCGACGTAGAAGCGTAAGTCAAACTGATGTGTGTCATGTCGGTCACCATTGTCCTACGCGGCCTAAATGGAACATTCACTGGCGGTCACCGTTGTTCGACATGGTAGTTAACGTGTTAAGGCCCATAAAAATGTATATAATTAATTTTTTTTTAATACAATGGTATAATTCTTACATGAAACAAAGTCACGCTTGACCAATAAATTTACTACGCCAAAATTGTTTTTACAAAAAAGACTTGATGGGTCTTAAGACAGGTTCCCTGTATCTCCTATGGTTTCGGATTTCCCGATAACTTTTAAAAAAGCACTGTATATTTTGTGTATGACCATAGGATATCAAGAAAAATACTCTAAAAAATTCTGGTTGCATTTTTCATATAAAATTAAGGGCACATTTAGTAGGGCTTGACGTACGTAATTTATTTATTTTTTCACTGTGTTTGACGCTTTTCCTGTAGTAGTTTGTTGAGTCTTAGGTGTTATAAATAGATTTACTACGTCTATCACAGACTTATCAGTAGTCTTTTATTTTTCAAGTCATCCATACTCGTAATTTAATAAGATTAACCGTCATACAAAGTATGGTACGTACTTGCCAGCAAAGACATCGACTTGTTTCGATATGAACATCGATGCGTCGAATCGATTAAATGCGAGTAGTTCGATGTCTCCGCAATGGTTGACGACGCTTAACAAGGGGTCTTGCAAGTTGCACTTTTTGTTCGGCTATTCTGTGAATGATGTTATGCAATATTGACACATTTCAAAAATTATAGAATACAATTATGAAATTTTTCTACTGGAAACAATGTGAACGTGCATTTTAAGTAACTATTATAAAGAAAAAAATTATAACGTATTGAGAACCAAATTAAATCTTCTCTTTGTAATTGGCTACTACACTGTGCAATTGAAGACTTCATGTACTCTTCGATAAGATGATGTGTGAAGTCTTCAACTCGTCCATAATGTAATAGTACATTTCCTGTTGACTGTGTGTCTATTTTAAGGACTTTAAATTTTATGTTTATTTTTGTTAATTATTAGAGAGTACAAATTTTATTTTCTACCCCAACGGGGTATTAGTACCAAGACCACGAACGATATGAACACTTAGGAAAAGTTCCTTCGATTCGGCTGGATTTGATGCTGAACTACGCCACGGAACGAACCAACGGAGCTTACGAGTTTTTCAATGTGCTCATTACATTTTTTTGTTTTTGGTTTTTAATGATTTTTTTGCCGTAGCGCTACCTAGGAGTGAAGCAATAGATTTCTCATGAGGTGAAACATTGTGACATTCAATAAAAACTTAAAAATTATAATTATATGTTATTTCTACTATGTCACCTATGTGAGAGAAATCTATTTATTCACTCAGTCAGGTACCTTTACAGCTACTATAATAATAATACGTGAGGTGCACTATAAGTTTCGCTTGATTGCTGCTTTGTTTTGGGATTGTAAGTATAAATTCATGTTTCGTCACCTGTTACTATGTCCCACACCAAATTTGACGCCCCTTCGTTGAATCTGGTAAGCATGGCATAGTACCAAGTGACACGATCCTTTTTTGAGCCTCTGTTAAATTGTGTGAGATGGGCTTTTTCACACCCAAATGTTTGTGTAGTATTGATTATATTTGACTCATGCCTATGCCTAAAGATGCCCGAATCTCATGATATGTCACATGCCTATCTGTTTTGATCATACGGCGCACAGCATCGATGTTTTTGTTGTTCACAGCAGTGGACGGACCATCAAGAAATTCGACACTGAGATTCACACGACCGCGTTTGAATTCTGCAAACCAGCTATAAAAAGCAGTTTGAAGCCGAGCGAAGCTCTGCTGAGCTTTTAAATTACACTTAAAGCCGTAGAAAATCATACTACGAAAATTTTCACGAGTTAAATCCATGGTGATGTAGACAACCAATTTCTAAAATGACGCCACAATGTAAAAACATGTGATTGTCAGATGAAACAAACTGTATTCTGCAGCCAAAGAGTTCTATTTTCAAATATTGTAACTACTTTTTAAATATTGTTTAAGTGGCCAGTTCCGGAAATTTATATAATGTATACTGAAACTGAAACTCACGAGAGAAATAAATGTAGGCCATACACGTATTTCTCCCGGCCTCGGAATCGAACCCAGGACCTCTGCGTGGCAGTCCAGCATGGTAACCGTTCGGCCACGGAGGCAGTAAACTAGCAGCTGAGATGTCGCTTTAATAATTGTCATTCATTAAGTTTTTGTAGAATATCACGATGTTTCGCCATGATATACAATTATTTTTGTGAAATTACTCCACTAGTTCGTTATTGTAATAATGATGTATTATTATTTAAACAAAGATCGAACACTAAAAAAAAATAATTCGATCCGGTTGGATTCGAACCAGCAAACCATACTAGACGCTATGCCAACTAAGCCACGGAATGAACCAACGGACCTTACGAATTTTTCGATGTGCTTGTTGCAGATTCTTGTTTTTGGTTATAAACAACTTCTTTTGCCGTAGCGACATCTAGGAGTGAAGCAATAGATTTCTTATGATGTGGAACACTGTGACATTCAATAAAAACTTAAAATTATAATTATATATTATTTCTACTTTATCACCTAGTTAATGAAAGTGTATAATATTGTTTTATTTATTATGCAGTGTATTTTCGTATATTTTTGCGATTGCTATACGTTGGCAATACCAAAACTCAAACATTTTAGCATTAACCAACTTAATTACTTACATTGACACGCTGAATATAGATCTGAACTTTGTTTTTCGGTTTTAGTTTTATAACACGTATGTAGGCATTTCAACTAACATCGAGATGTTAATAGTCACTAGTGGTAGAGATTTTGGCAAAATCATCGTTACCATATAAGATGACAGGATATTAGTAAAGAGGAACATCTCGAAAATTATAGCCTTATCTTTTGAACCATTGTTTTTTCTGAATGTCTGAAAGTATATCGACATCAGTTTTTACAATTGAAAAATTTGCATTAAATTAACTTTGATCCTAATTATCTTTGGTACTCTGAAACGGAAATAAAATGAATATATAAAAGCAGTAAGCGTAGTATGCGAATACAGCCATGGTTACGCGTATGGTTGGCACCTGAGATCGTGTTATCTGTTGTTATATTAGAATGCGGGTAAAACTTGATTATTTTATAGTTAAAGTACAGTCCATGTATGTTTTTGTAAAAAAAATTGTAAAAGTTTATCTGTCTTCTCACGCAAATCAGTTACTTATAATTCTTAGTGAGAATAAATGTTTTAAACCGTATAAATGTAAAAAAATCCCATTATCATTTACGTGGATGAGTCCAAACAGATTTATTTAAATAAAACCTTTCTAAAATAGCATCTATAATGTTATTTATGACATATTGCATTGAACCATCCACCACGCTCACGCCTGAAGACGCTAGACGCGCTATCTAGACAAGATCGCGGCAACAAATCGCGACGTGTGCACGCGCATACATTCTGCATTGGTGTTTTTCTGTGTTAGCCTATCGTAGTACAAGAGATAAAAATACTGAAGTTTTTCACATCGACAATTTTTTTTATTTTAATGACGCGTATAATAATGTGTCAAATATCCATACCAATCACATGGTTTCTAACTAGGGAATTCCATGACTATCACAGCAACGTAATTAGTTGTGGGGCAACTGCCTACCCTGGCAAAAATATTTTAAAAAGCTTTTGTTTTTTTTTCTTAGTCCTACCAGGAATTGCACTCGGGACCTCTTCATGTAGCGTTCACAGCGCTAGTTGTCGAGCCACTACTTGTTTTCCATTTTACCAAATGTGTTTTGTGTTTTCCTGTACAATAAATAATTAAATAAATAAGATATATATAATATATTTAATAGATATATGTTGACATATATAATAGACAGAAATTGATATATATTAATAGATATATATATATATTGAAAACTAATCTAATATTTTACTTTTTAATGCGAATGTACATAACTTATAATTTTGCTAGAAAAAAGCTATTTACATAGTTCGATTCAGAATTTCAAATCGTATATTGTGATTTAAATAATTACTTTTCATCAAAATCGTAAGTTGCGACGATATGTCTAAAAATATGACTATAAATTAAAACAGGAAAACCAATATGCATAAAAATAAACGTTTTCTGGCGCTATAAAACTTCCAAGCTTTATATTACAGTCATTAGTAATCCCAATACCTTACAACCGTGCACGCAAAAGGTCCAAAAAGCATCAAAAAGGGGACATTTATAAAACCATAAATCTGACCACTAAATCAATTACCAAGCTCGTCAACAATAAAGTACGCAAGAATTTACATTACATAAACGAGGCACATGACAGCGAATCCTAAACTAACGATATAAAGGTTATAAAGGCAACGTTTCCTTGGTAATCAAATACACGAATGTTCGTAGCGCTTGTCCAATTCTCCTTGAGCTTTGACAATAAGACTCTTATTTTGGGTTCATTATCAGCGATAATAAAAGTGGAGTTCAGGTAAAATTGGCTAAGAGCACATAAGTATTGCTGGAAGCGTTATCGTAGTAGTACATTAGTGGCGAGTTGACACGGCCAGTCTTCTGTAAGGGCAAGGCTTGTATTAGTGGCTTCTAATTTATTGGGAACGATAGGACGACAGACGCCGGCCACCCTGAGCTTGATTCCATTCATATTATCGAGCGAGGAGAATGGGGTATTTGTATGTAAGTCGAATGCAAATTAAAGAAAAAAGTGGTGAAAAATAAATATTTTATTTTGGTATCTTGTTTTTTGGAAGCACGTGTTCCAGTTTGGAAACTTTCTTTATTCGTACGAAAAATATTAATAAAAGTTGATTTATAAATTACCTACCAAAATTATCGGTCACGAACCAGAACTTAAAATATATTTGTCATTCCAGTATCCCCTTATTTATTAAACACCTATCCTCTAACACAATACCTCTATTTACCAATTAGACATCCTGTCCGATTCTCCCTAAGCTCCCCTACATTTTTATTAACACCCCGACCCCCGATAAACAGGATACGGGAAATATATTTATTTGTCTAATCATCGCATGGTTTGTCATTACATTACACGATACGATGACGACACGATCGAGACTTAACTAACTCGATATTATAATTTTTTCGATAAGTTGATTTACAGAGTTAAAGTGTGGAGTTTATTACAATATAAAGATGTATAAATATTCTAAAAACAGATTTGTCATAATTATAAAATAAAATATATAATGAACGAGCTTTGTGTATTAATTAAAATTTTTCAAATTCTTCTTCAAAATGTAATTGAATTGTATTTTTATTTTGTGTTTCTGTAAAGCGGCTAAGGCTACCTATCTGTTACTTTTATTTTTTTGCAGTACATAACAGTATATAGTCAATAGAATATATTCTATAGTAAATTACTAATTTTCAAATGCATGAGCAATGGCAAATACTCACCTTTTATTATTTTGTCTACAGTCGTATCGTCGGATCTGAAGGAGACGCATATAAGGGGCGTTCTCGGGTTACACCAAATGATTCCGAGGATGGCAATCGTCTCGTGATTTGTTGCGATAATCTACACTAATAAATAACGCACTCCATTCAACGATTGAGCTGCCTTCCTTGAGATATACACAAGATCCGAGTCTCTTTTGTTTTTTATGTTCGCTCCTCGATTTATCAGGTGTTTCGGTATTTTGCATTTTATTAGAGGTAGTTGACGTAGCACGTTTATTTAAAAAAAATATCTCACTTATACAATTCTTTACTCTTTTTATGAAAGCGAAAGTATTAAAGGAGCGTGTATTAGATTCTGGCTTTGTTGTCATTGCCGTTGCCGATCGATCTTCTATACCAAGTTTCTCTATTGGAAAGAGAGAGTCAGAAAGTGAAGAATGCATTGTTTAGAGCAGTAGTAGACAAATAAAGGTATGCTACAATAGTCGCCAACGTTTTGTAGAAGACATACGAATTACTAAGCCGGAGAGGCATAATGGTTTGACTTATCGCCTCTCAAGAAGAGGTCGTGGCTTCGAATCCAGGTTTTTTTGAGGTAAATTTCAAATTTTTTCAGATTAATGAAGATGAACAAACATGCACGCCGAATAAGGTTCTCAACACTCGGAACATGTGTGAAGTTCCAAGCCACTAAGGCCAGCGTGACGAACTATGACTACGGCCACGAACTATGACTGCGGGCACGAACTATGACAACGCGATGACTATGGCGTAAGCCTTCACCTGAGAGAAGACCTGTGCCCAGCAGTGGGACGTATAAATGGGTGCATGATGATGAATTACTTAAGAGTCTATACAACCTCGAATGGCTTTGGCTGATTTCGCATAACAGTGAAAGTGTTGTATCAATCACTTTGCAAAAAATATATAGTAAAATGGAGGTTATACACTGATTACTTACACGATGTAAAAACACGATTCCTAAAATTTGACATCGAAATTTTATAAGACAACCATTGTATACAATAGGTGTTTTACATATACCAATGATTTTTTTTAATAGGTATCAACTGAACTAAATAGAACACGTGTACTATACGACTACATTTTTCAAATGGCTTTAATTACGTTTTTAAAAAAATAAAATTTGAAATGAAACCAGCGTCCCCGCCACTCGTTCCAAACAAAATGATCCGTATTAATGCGGGAAAAATTTGAATTATAGTATCGACTCATTAAGTTGAAATGGAAGCTGAACGGACATCGAAAGATCTATTCTTACTTTCCCTCAAAAAACGGTAAGTACCAATAAATAATACAAAACAACCAATACGTCAATTGTTTTACGACGATGCTGGTGTCGCCGCTGCGACTCCCATAAGTCAATAAAGAAAAAATATTGTCTATCACACGTGATAGCCGTGACCTTAATAAAAACGTTATTACCATAAAACAAAGACGATGTTTGAAACACCTACACATTGGTCAACTTTTTGTTAATGCTTTTCTATATATGGAAAGGTTTTTCTGACTACTTTTGGTAAACGTTGTACAGTCACGAGCACATAAAGGACTTTGGATCGTTCTTATCGCAAGCGGCATAGTGTTGAATTTAAATTTTAAACGTCAAATTTGTCATGCTCTTGACTGTGTACTTTTTTCTTGTCGAAATGTGCAAAGTACGAACCATCTGCGCATAATATTTCAAATCACATCATCATCATTACAAATCGATCAATGTATATGTAAATATTCTGATGTAATTTATACATTTAGATTACAAATTTCGTAATTTCTTTTAGCAATCAATATAAAAATATTTAAAACTAAAACCAAAAATCTATTCGTCACTTTAAGAGAACGTTGTAAAATTTATGACACCAGTATAAGATGAACTCCGACAAAACCTACATGTTATTTTTATAAATATTTATATGTATATTGCATAGAGTCTAAGATTCAACTGCTTAACCATTTGATTGCATTTTTTTAATGCTTCTTTTTATATAACAAAGTGTTATAGGTCATATTATAGCGGGCGTTACAGCTAACATTTTCAGCATTACCGTAGCTATAAATCCTTTTAAAGCAGCGTTAGACGCATCGGAATCTCTCCATTTTATATAAAACAAGAAAAGTGCCATGTTCGGTCGTACATTATCGGGTTTAAAGGGTGTCAATTGAATTTTATAGGCTTTTTACACGCCTCATGGCTTTACGAGTGAATGAGCGAAATTGAAGAGTTTGAACGGTGCCGGCAACGCTTTCAGATGAATCTTTTAGGGCTTGACACGACAAAAAAAATTTTTTTTTTGCTATCGTTAAAAACCATGGACTTTTGTCTCAAAAGCTGCATAAACCAGTTAATTCTATAGTTTCTGCACAGTAAATAGCATTCTTAAGCAAGAGCTACTACTCGCATCCTTTTTTTAACGTGACGTTTATTTTTTCGTTCTTTAATGCGATTAGTAAAGTTAAAAACTTTTGAAAGTTTTTGGAAATTTTCCGAACTGTGAAAGGGCTAAAAAGGAGGTAATTTAAAGTTTTGGATGGTGATGAAATCAATTTCATATCTACCTAACATCAATTTGTTTAACACCGTCATCATTACATCCCATAACCGCGTGTTGGTGGTCCAAACGACTTTAAAGTCGGATTTTAGTCGCATAATGGCTGCCGTAAAACGTTTATCTCGGCCATATTTCAGTGGAAACTGCACGGATAGAGCTTCTACTTTGTTGGTAGGTGCTTATATGACTATAAAATGCTAGTATGGGTCGATGAGATCACATTTAGGCGCGTTCGCTATTGCAGATTTTTGAGACCTGTAAAATCGTAACCTTATTGGTTTAATAAAATAATGTGATCATACATCAAAAGCGGTTTTATCACAAAAAAAAATAGAAATAATGCAAACTATATGAGACTTGAATTGTATAACTCTCAAATGTGTATCTTTAAACCTATTTCCTGAAAAGTTGTAATTTTGCAGATGTGGCCTTACTACACCAACGGTGCGAAATATAATTTCTTATTGATAAAAAATGTCATGAAAATTTCAAAATGATCAGCGACTTTTTACTTGAGTGACAAGAACGGAACATTTAGAAAGAAAGTACTACTACGCATATCGCCGGTTAACTATAAAAATATTGTATACTAATTTTTAGGAACTATATGTTAAATTAAATTCAGGATTCTGTATCGTTCAAGCTTAAAACAATATTATATTTACTTCGCGCTCTAATCATTGACACATTCCTCTAAAATGTTTCGACAAATGTCTAATAAGTATAATAAACAAAATATTCACCCGATTAAGAAGCTTGCTTACCTTATTAATTCGTATGAACACTCCAACTTATTCAGATCTATGTTTTTTATATAAATGTTATGAAACATGGTTCAGCTTATGTTGGTTTATGGAAGTAATTCACGAGACCTTGGCGTATCTTGACAGACATCTCTGAACAGGTAGAGGGTTGAAAAAAATTAAGTAATAATCCGACCACAGGACTATGATAATCTGATGGTAACGCCATTTTGTCCTGTGTGGTTTTAGACAAAAAACGTGTGACATGATTATCGGTTGCCTTGAAGACAAAAAATGTAAGTGAAGGTTTACATGGCAAATAAAAAGAAGTACTATTTTTAATTGTGAGATTCAGATAAAGGGTTTGTCTTTAGCCACTAGGCGAATGAATTTGATTGCAGACTGATACGAAGTAAATTAGATTGAGCTTATACTATGTCTATGTCTATCCGCTAGAGAATTTAAGTCTTTTTTTCACGCGATTCACTTCAGTTCCTTGTCACTTGAAGCCATAGATTTCCTAATATCGTCCAATAAACTATGTTTTATAGTTGAATTACCTTTCGAACGCAATCTCGAAAACCTATATCCACCATAGCATTTTGCTTGGTATCCTACGCGACATTTTGTTGCGTAGTCTCCTTCAAGAGGGTCCATGTGTCGGCACTGTAAGTGAAGATGCGCAGGAAAAATTTGGCATTAGTCTTCAGACTTTGGGGGACTTTTTAATAATATTAAAACAGCAACAGGCAGGTGGTCGACATGGTGGAAAGTGGTAGTCATCGCTTATAAACATTTGCTAGAACCCGGAATACAAGAGCTCGCTACGTTACGCCGAAAATTGATTGGGTTGTGTTACCCCGCCAGGTTTTATATAGACAGATAGATAACCTCTACCACTCATTAAATGAGTTCTTAAAGTTATTTCCACCTGTTTCATTTAACAAGTCTAAAAATTATTAATTAATTAAAAAACAAAAACCCTACTGCAAAAATATTTAGCTGGAAAGATAAAGAAAATATTCCCCCTCACTATCCTGATTAATTTTTATAGCCTATAACACTCACATAATCAAGACGAATCTAACGACATATTATAAATAAGTTGTCAAAATCCATCAAGCCGTTTAGGCTGTACAGCGTGAAAAAGAAATGGACATACATACACTTGAAAAACATAACCTTCCCGCAGTCGTGTAAATGGAATATGCGACCATTATTGATTTCTACAAAATGTGGCTAAAATTTTTGATCGCTCTTTTTAACGTCATGTAACCCAAATCTTAACCAATTATAGGTGCGGTCATCGGAAAGCTTAGATAAGGGATGAAAGTAATATATATGATAACATCGGGGTACGCTCGTTATCCTTAATAAAAACCTTAACTGAATTGGGCCAAATTTTTTGCGACTACTGTCTCGTCGATATACGAGCAATTTGTCGAAAACTTGGGGATGTTACCCTAGATGACATTAGAGTTTATGGTGTTTTAACGTTGAAGATTACGAGATTATGTCATGAGTAGAAACTTAATGAAACTTGAGAAAGGCTGTCTGAAAAACTGATTGAAGTGGTTTGTTTGACTTTTGAAAAGCGGCAGTTGTTTTTAAGTTAAATAAAGACATTTACGTAAAAAAATATTTTGTAATTATTATATATTTGTTTTCAAAATGTTTTAAAAGTATTGTCATTTGTAATTGGGAATTCAAAATAAAAAAGTCTGTACAATAACTTGTTTTTGGTAAAAAAATGTGTCATAAAAAGCAGTGGTAGCCTAATGGTCTCACGTACCGCCTCTCAAGCAGAGGACATAGATTCCAATCCGGGCTCGCACCTCTGAGTTTTCGTAATTTATGTGCAAAATTTAATTTGGAATTTACTATGACCTTTTCGGTGAAGAAAAACCTGCACGTTGAAGAAGGTTTACAACCCTCGGAAAACGTGTGTAGTTCCCAACCCGCATTGGGTCAGCGTGGCGGACTATGACCTAAAACCCTTGAAGAAGACACTTTGCAAAACAGTGATATTTGAAGTGTATATTCCGCATCGGAATATTTTCTGCTGATGGCACATCTATGAACTAATTTTATCATCACTTCGCATGACATCAACCACTGATCGTGCACCAAGTCACAGGTGGGGCTGCCCCGCCCCTGTGCTGTTGCTAATTATACAGCTGAGTCTTTAATTAATTAAATCTTGTGTTTATTTATTACTTAGTCGGACGATGTCAAAACGTTTTTGTTTGAACTTTTTGCAACATAACCTTTATGTACGATTTTAAAGGCGTTAAAATTATTTACGGGATTGATATAGACGTGAAAAAAAATTATGTCATGTCTTTTTAAGTGTCATATTTTATAAGACGTACGGTCATCTTAAAGAGAATAGCTCGTATGTGATTTCTATGTATTTTTCATAGAACAAGATAAAAATGCGGTGAAAAATATAGTAAGCACAATAATGTTTGTAGTTAGCATTTTAATTAGTTAGACTATATCTGTATTTTATTATTCAATTATTTTTGTGAAATTACACTTATAGATGGGACGTGAGAATTTTCTTCGCGAGAGAATATTCTCGGTTCGAAAATATTCTGGAATATTCTTTTTAACTGAGAATATTCTGAGAAGATTGAAAATTTATAATTAGAGATTTTATGATTGAAAATAATACCTACCTTTTTTTTTTACATAATTTTTTTTTTGAGATCAATATCCGAAGTGTAAATAGTACTTATTAATATTTTGTGGAAAGATCTCAACGAAATAGTTTCCAGGGCTTGTTTTTGGTTTCATAATTGCACTTAAATGATAAAACGCGCGCCCCATTGCCAAGCAATAGGTATGCTTGCGCGCCTGAAATCCACAGCGAACTTTATAACTTCAGATTACAGTTCTGTTATAAAGGTTGTGGAAGCAGAAGCGGAAACAGGTGTGAAAAAGCGTACGGAACTTCTGCAGTTGCGGAAGCAGAAGCAGAGGTCGTTTGCATCACTAATTTATTTTAGACTGATTAAAGTGTGTATTCCAAAGAAATTGTGATTATAATGTTCTTTTTAATTATTTTATTTCTTAGCTATCTAAATTATAAAGGCAGTTATTGAGATTGTTTTTTAAATATATTTCATATAAAAATGTAAAGTTGAATAAACGTTGCCAAAACTGATCACTTAGGTACTTTGTTTTATGTGGAAATCCTAATTTAAACGTTTTAAATTGGCAAGAATTTACTGAGAAAATATCCAAAAATATTCTGGAGAATATTCTCGTCCGCGAGAATTTACCGAGATTTTACGTTGCAGAGCAAGTTACATTTTACATTCACTTCATCAAACGTTCGAATGTACTCAAATCTATTAGTCTCATTCAAAACCAAAAAATTCTCGTAAATTCTCTTAAAAAAGAATGTTCTCGAGAACTTAACAGCAAAGTTTCCGCTGTCAGAATATTCTCGAGAATATCCATCACTAAATTACAGTCCACTAGTTGGCTATAATTATTAATACAATGATCGGACACTAAGAAAAAATTCTTTCGATCCGATCACAGATGGCGTTACGGCAAAAAGTCGTTAAAAAAGCAAAAACAAAGATCTGCAACAAACACATAGAAAAATTCGTAAGGTCCGCTAGTTTCTTCCGTGGCTTAGTTAGTATAGCGTTTGGTATGGTTTGCTGGAAGATGTTGGTTCGAATCCAGCCAGGCCGAAAGAATTTTTTTTTAGTGTTCGATCCTTGTACTAATAATTATAATAAACTATATCTCTTTCAGATGCTATATTACAAAAACTATACCATTTTGTGTCTAGACAAATTGTATATAAACCAAGCACGTTTTTGCCAATTACAGAAAATCAGGAACTAAATTTTTTTTTACATTGATGAATTTATTGGTCAATTTTGTATTTTGAATTTGAAAGTGAAAAAAGCAAAAACATGCTCGATCCCTAGACACTTTTGATGTGTGTGCTTAGACGAACATAACAATGTCCATATGATACACTGGCTACATATACCAGTCCTCGTTGTATGCCGCTTCGATAAAGTTTTTGTATCCATATTTACCTGTCAAATTCGAGTGATAAATCGGTATTTAAAAATTTTATCACAATAGCGTACGTGGCGAGCACCGTGACGTCACATTTTATGTCATCGTAAGCGCTGGCGACCAATGACTGCAAAAGATTAACACAGTTTCAAACATGGCTGCAAGGTTACAGCTGATTTTAAAAGATTTGTACAGTAAAATTATCAACGTAAAAATTGAGCGCGACAAACGAAATAAAAATACATTTTTTGTTTCATGATTTTCACGGCGATGATTGAACGTCAAAGATTGCTATATACGCAATTTCATATCGTTGTCCTTGTTCTTCAAAATGTATAACAATATTCATTACCAAATAAGCAAACTTACATTTATCAAATGAATTAAATATTATCACGGGCAGGTTTATCACACATATTATTACGCTGTCATGCTACGGTCACACAACGTTTAATTTGAAGCAAAGAATGACTTCAATCGTCTTTTAATTTCGATTAAATGTTCTGGTATATGTTACCAGTGGTTCATATGTATAAACGTTCTTGCCATAATGTATGATTTCTTAGTACTAGGAATATAGTCTGCAGCTTTGTTATGGAATTTGATCTTTAGCAAGTTTTATTTACACGTTATAAAACGTGTTACAGAGGTCGGTCTATGCATTTCAATAGCCGTAGAGCTCTTTGTGAAGGAGTTCGTCCAGGGAAGTACTGTCATGTGGCATAGGTACCTAGGTAGCTACCTAGGTACCTATAGTATAGGTACCTAGGTGAACATTACTGTGTTCATTATTGTTTTTCGGTTTTGAAAGGTATGGGTCTCGTGAAATTATAGGCACATGGGACTTGTCAACTTATGTCGCAGGGTGACTGGCGGACTGGCAGTGCCTGTCAGATCTTTGTGATTGAAAGCTCCAAGCGGCACTGCAACTGTAATGAACAGGCGTGTCGCTTATCACCAGGTGCACAACTTATTTGTCCCGTCACTTGGTATCATAAAAAAAGTGAATTTCAGTTTAAGGCGTTAGATGCTTTAGATTCGATCTTTGTCATATGATGTACGTATTAGAGTGTTTAACAAACAGCTTAGACGACTTAATAGTTGCAAATATTCATTACATATCGTGTAACTGAGCTAATAAGTACATCAAAGTGATAGTAATCTTATAAGCAAATGCCTAGTTACGTCGTCTTACTACTTAGAATGCAGTCATATGGGGTGAATTGCAACTGTGAAATAGCTCATGAAATGTAGGAAAGTGGTGGGCATGACAACACGCCAACAGCATTACGATAGAATCATACCTGCCGACTGCTAGTACAGCAATGCAGTTTCACTCTTTACACTATGAACTTGAATCTTGGTCTAAAATTAAAGTTTTTTTTATATTGTTAATACAATATTTTAGTATTAATAATTGAGAGAAAAATTCTTCATCTGTTTTGCCAGTCTAGGGCAAATGCTCTACCAGCTCTGCTACAGATCGACTCAGCAGGCTTTACGAATTTTTCTTGTTACAGATCTTTGTTACTTGGTTTTAACGGCTTTTTTGCCGTAGCGCCACTTATGAGAAATCTGTGAAACTTTTATTACTCAACCAGGTAACTTTTTTAAAGCTTTCTTTAAGCTAAAGCCACCATTTTTTAAGTAGAAATTCTTCAAAAAATTTTGTGTAATGTAAAGTGATTAATGTGACTTTTATATGTAATCTAATACTTCGCTATAAAATGGTTTTTGCAATTGTGATATCCGAAAAAATATTATGTTAGAGGTAGACAGCACGGCGGGTAACACCTAAAATTATATACTTATAATCAGTCGTCATTCATCATTGAATATTGTTCTTTGTTTCATTAATATAGCGATCACATTTGCAGTTGAAAAGTAATATAATTATACGAAATTAGATTCAAATACATTTAGGCGAGTCATTTTTGTGTGCAAATGTCTTATTCCCCACTTTTGAAGCGCACTTAAATTACTAAAGACCTAAATCAACAAAAATCAACCGGAAGATTGAAGATCGGACCCGATAACATTACCTAATCGATAATTGTATCTATGACACTTCGACTCACACGTTACGTCGTAAAAAGGTGAGAAAGTAGACGTAGATAAAACTATACCCGATACCCAAGGTACTATTACTGCTAAAAACCAAGTAACTGAAGTAAATGAAGACTTAATGCGTAAGAATAAGATTGTAAAGGGATGTTTTTTAAAAGTAAATTTATGTTGGTTGTATAGTAAAGTCGCGAAGAGCGTGGTAATAAAAAAGGTGAAATGTCTCAGTGGAAGCGACGGACTCAATGTCGATAAGGGACCACCGTGGTGGACCGGACCCGATTTTAGTGCTGTTTTCCGGTTTTAACAAATTATTGCAGAATGAGTTGGATTGTACAAGGTTCTAGAATATTTGATTTACTGTATTCTTTTCGGTATTAGTTGCTATACAGAAAAAAAAATATTCTCTAAGCAGATTATATTATAATAAAATTATAATACAAAGATTGGACAGTAACAAAATTTCGTTCCATCTGGCTGGATTTGAATCAGTGCCTTCAGGCAATCCGTGCCAATTGAGCTATGGAACGAGCCAGCAGGCTTACGAATTTTTCTATGTGCAGATTTTTGTTTTTGGTTTTTGACAACGTTTTTGCCGTAGCGCCATCTGTGAGAAATCTATGAGATATTGTGATCCTAGATTATACAAATTTTAAGTATTAATTAGTTTGAATAATTCGATTATAAAGTATGTAATTTGTGAAATTTTATAACCGACGTCGTCAAAGTTGTTGGCCGTAGATGGGTGAGACTAGCTCAGGATCGTGGTTCTTCACTCAGCACGTTATTAATAATTATAACAAACTTCAGGACTAATTTCACAAAAATAATTGAATATCATGATAGTAAAACACCGCGACATTCAATAAAAAATTATAATTATATTAATTATTAATTTAATTTTAAACTCGCAAATTTTTACCCTTGGTGTAATATGGCCACATTTACAAAACGACAATTTTTCAGAAAAGAAGTTTAAGGATTCTATGAACGAAGTTAGTCAATAACTTTTTTATGATTATTTAATCAGCATCTCCGAT
The DNA here is from genome assembly GCF_003589595.1 of Hyposmocoma kahamanoa. Lineage (NCBI taxonomy): Eukaryota > Metazoa > Arthropoda > Insecta > Lepidoptera > Cosmopterigidae > Hyposmocoma > Hyposmocoma kahamanoa. The sequence goes on from NW_020653853.1 coordinate 10,290,113, forward strand.
TTAGGAGAGTTATAAAATTTCACATATCGACAGTGAAGTGGCAATCGGTACTATCTCAATTTTGACAACTTTACAGGTGAAGTAAACATCATTTATATAGTATCTGGTTTATTAAATAAAAATACGTATTGTACATACATTACGTGTGTATTAAAAATGTTAAAATACTACGTATTTTCATTTAATAAACCAGATGCTATATAAATGACACAAACAATTTTTTTCTTCACCTGTAAAGTTGTCAAAATTGAGATAGTACCGATTGCCAGTTCACAGTCGATATACATAATTTGTTTCATGTAATTCGTATTATTTTTATCAATTTCATGTGATAAAAGCACTTTTGTCGTATGATCACAAGTGGCTTCATTATACCAAACGCATGAAGTGTAGTTTTATAAGTTAACAAAGTTACAAAAAGTTGCGTAAATATGATTTGTAATATCCATGAATTATCTCAAAGCGTTTGATACTTAACAAAAATCAAGTTGAAAACCATTGCATTTTTTTAAACATTGACACAAACTATGGTACGCATATTTAAGTGTGCACACGTCTCAATCAATGGAATTCCGATCAACGATACCACCCAAATCTCCAAAAAAGGTGTTAAGACAGCTGTTAAAAAGAATAGATGGACTAATGCCGTGTGAACGGCACTGACTTATCTTTACACAGATGCTATCTCAATGGTAGGAAAAATAGTCGTTTTCATTACATATTTATTTATTTTGTAAATTGAGCGATATTTCGTGAACGGTGAAGGGACCTGCCGGACGGAGGGCTATAATAATGACGTTCGTCCAAATGTATATACGATTACACGCAGATAGCGGCGAGTCGAAGGGTATTACTTTATTTTGTGTCAACGGTCCGCAGCTGTGAGAAATTAAAATCTCTTACTCTGATCACATCGTCGAAGTCGCCTCTCTTATCCTCTATTTCGTAACAAATCAATTTAAAACGCTATACTTACATATTAACCGATTGACAAAAGGAGCGGTTCTCAATTCGACTGTTTCTTTTTCTTGTATGTTACGAGATTACTCCAACATTTTTAGTAGTAGCACTAGAGCTCCATGTGAAAAAGTTCGTCCAGGGAAGTACTACCATTTTACCTATTTCAGCCGCCAACCAGTAATGTCAGCATTACTGTGTTCCGGTTTTGAAGGGTAATGGGTGCTGGTGAAATTACAGGCACATGGGACTTGTCAACTTATGTTTCAGGATGACGGGAGCAGTGGCAGTGCCACATATTTCTCTGTGCGTGGCAGTCCAGCGAGGTAAATGTTCGACCACGGAGGCGTTGAATAGTTGCAATAGCAGATAGATGACAGGAACTCCTCAACAGTGTACAGTAGGTACCTTGTGTTTGGGCTCATATTATTCATTTTAGCGAGAACTTCCATACTATGCGTATCAGTTATCGTTGAGAAGACCACGGTAACGAACACAGCGAAAGCGGAGTTAACTTTTGAGGTCGGTCCTTTTTTTTGATATATTGAAATGAGGATAGAAATTTCGAAGAGCAAATGTTGCAGAAACAGATACGTTTAAACTCAAACAACCTTATCCTATTACAAACAATACCTGTTAGTTTTGGAAGTGACAGTTCGATAATCCTCGGCTATTTGCTGGCAACCGCAAACAAACTTCCATATTATTGTATTATCATACCTTTAAATAAAAAATGGACAAATCTCAAACAAACGAGACTCTTTGTCTCTGAACCTTTGGAGATTATGGTCCAAGTCAACTACGAAACGAAAGTTAATCGGATTTTCTATGTAAATTTATTGTTCATAATCCCACCCAGTTGCGGTCAAATGATTATTTCTTACAGATTCCAAAATAAAAGACAAACAATGAACTGATGTTTTCTGTTCACGGATTTATGATCTTTGGGGACATCTCTTTTTACCTTGATGCTAGTAATTTCACTGAAAACATCCTTAGTCTACTAACAGTAAAGTCCAAGGTCCTTTAAAAATGTAAGAAACTTATGCAGTTGTTTGAATGATTTATGGTTCTGTAGAAGAAAGGTTGCTACTGTCTTTGATATTTGTGGACAAGATTATGATTAAGTCTAGCTAAACAACGTTCGGAAACATTAATCAGTTTTTAATCCTGTCTTGTTTTTAATCTTTCGGTTTTTTTTATTTCAAAGTAACGTGCCTTTATTAAAAACCATATAAAAACAAAAGATGCGCATTCTTTTTTTTAAATTAAATAAAGATCAGTCACTTCTTTGTGGTTGTTCCTGTAGTTTAATCCTATAGTTTCATTTAAGTAAACGTGATCTTCGTTGAGTTTAACTTAACTATGAGGATATGTGAAACGTGAAAGGGACGAGGAAAGGATTATACTCGTAACAACATGACGTCTTTGACGTTTCCCTTTTCAGAGTAAAAAGTAAATTTACTCTAGCTAATTTCGCATGGGTGCTTATAGGCGAAAGTAAGAAAGTTTACAATATGCATTTGGACAATACTGTATATTATAAATTGCAAACTTAAACAATCATAATTATAATTTTATAAATGCCATTAGTAAAGTTAAAGTATGAATGTTGAAAGTTGCATTTATATTTTGAAAATATAAATATAATTAACAGTGTTTTAAAGCAGGAAATATAATTCATGTAATTGGAATTTGATACTCTAAAGGGGACCTTGATGACGTCATCGATCTAAACAGACATCCGATTGGAAAATCAACATGTCTGTTGGTAACACGATCCGAACTGGATCGATAAGGCTGTACCTTAAAAGGCACCGTGCAGGTATGCCCAGGCGCCGCCGCGCCCTCTCATGCAGAAAACAACTCCACTGATGAAACGAACGCTTAATACGCGGTGACGGTCACTCGGAACTCTAATTAGGATTCAGATACGCTGTCATCGACCATTTTATTTGTACCCTTCTCCTCCACATTACTATAATTTTCTTAAAGGTCTACGATTTTGGGGACTTGACCTACAAGAAAACTAATGTAAGTAGATCTGTTGAGTCTAAATAACTGACAAAAATAAAGGTTCTTGAGATTTTGGTTATGTAATATTGGTTGATGTCCCTTATCTTATCTTCTAGCATTGATTTTAAGATTGGAAATCTCGGTGTGCGGTTTCAACATGATAAATTGGTGATTTTTTTGTTAACGAAACATTAAGACGTAACATACAATTTCTTCTTTATCTTATGATGTCACTATGCAATTTTTGTTAAGATTTTCATAGTGATTACGTGGTTATTCGGTCTTTTTCTCATAATCTTATAAAGTCTATGTTTTGTAAGACGTAATATTTTTTCTTGTATTTCACTATGATGTCGTTAAAGTTTTCATTAAACGGGATTATTGATCACAATCAGATTTATTGCAGCAGCACTACGGGTCTTTTCAGAAAATTCAGAAAGTTTTCTTGCTTTGCTGAGCGAAAGAAGGTATACAAGTAGGAAATTAAATTAAAATACGTGAAGTATTATGTAGGTAAACGTTGTTATAAAAATTAACATAGACCAACAAACAAATATAATTTTAATTAAAATTAGCTTCTCTTATTAAAATAAAGAGACGTTGGTATTTAAAAATCAAAACAAATTTTATCTCAATATATTTACACGTGAAAGCATTTCATGTATTCAATTTCTTGAGAAGAATTTATACTTAAGTCTGGCGACGGATAAATCCGAGAACTCATTGTAAGCGCGCGCGCACGGTTCAAGAGAGTGCAGGATCGGCGCGGTCGCGACAGTCGAACTAATGTCAAGGCAAGCGCAATCAGTGTGCGTGGGCGACGGATAAGACTATAGTGGATATGATTTTATGTTACCTTTTTTTTTGCTTCTTCTTGAATTTTAAAATAACGATCTTGTCAGTGTAATGCACTCTACGCACGTAAATATTATCTCATTCAAACTTTCAATTAAACTTCCTTACGCGACCCCGTAGTTAAATTTTGTTTAAGTTCTTCCACGATTATACATTTATATTAAAAAAAATAAAAAATTAACGCACACACTCAACATAGCCGCACTAGGGAAACCCAATGTCGCGGGAGCCATGGATATACACATAGATAACCATCAGGTCGTGGGTTTGAATCCGGGTTCGCACCACTTAATTAAATTTACGAAAGATAATTTTAATTTATTTATCATGAGCTTTCGGTGAAGGAAATACTTCATGATGAAACCTACACGTCGAAGAATGTTCACAACCCTGGAAAAACGTGTGAAGTCCCCAACCTGCATCGGGCCAGCGTGTCGGACTATAGCCTAAACCCTCGCTTGAGAGGAGACCCGTGCACAGCAGTGGGACGTTATAAATGATAAATGGGTTGATGATGATGAGAGTAAAAATAGCACATATGTTCTGATGATAGATCCACAGTAATCTTTAGTTTGCTGCACTCGCGCCTCAGTAATTGAACGGCGATGTAAAAGGTATCTACGGCGCAAATAATAAAAAATCAACCATAATCGCAGGTCGCGCGACTCCGCCCCGCGAGCGTGTGCGCACTCGTGCTCTACGGTTATTGTGCGACCAAATAAAAATGTGGCCCATTCAATGGGTTGAATTTCAACGCGTAGGATGTAGATGGGGTATAGGGTTGTGGAAATAATTCTCGATTTCACCGGTTTATATCTTCTTTTAGTGTCTTGTTCGTGCTAGACTTTTGCATTAGTCTTTTAGGTGCTGCGTTAGTGTTTTAGTATTCTTGTTATTTGTGATTGCTGTGTTTTGATTTGGATGGTACAATCGCGTTTCATATTATTTATGAATTCTTCCACAAACCCTTATTAATACTGTTAGCTAGTCTATATTGCAATTAAAAAAGTAATTTAAATTAAAAGTAAATTCTGCTCTCCTTGTCATAATTTCCATTTTGGTAACATTCGGAATATTGGCACCTAAAGTTTTTTACTTTCAAAAATATTATACAATTACATTGATGTTGCTTAGAAATAAAACCGAAACTAAATAAGATATAAAAAACCTCTTATAGGGAGTTGTAGAGTACGTTTTGCTGATTCCAAATATGTTAATAACTGATTTTCGCCGAAAATGTCGATTACGTTAGTTATAATTAGTTAAGTAGTCAAAATTCTCAGCATGAAATTTCCTATTGCAGAATTGTCATCACAAGCTGTACGAGCAATATAATATCTTCACCGTTTGGTTTGTAAATAGTAAAATTATTTCACTATATAATATTTTAATGTATGAATATTGTAAATGGTATGTATGAATATATAGTGTGTATTTATGATGACGTATGCATATAACATGTTTCTCGGGTATTGCAGAATAAAGAAAGATTTCAAAGGAATAAAAGAGTCATATAAAAATTACAAGTGGTGGACCTTATGTTTCTCGATTTGTCACAGAATGAATATTCTTTTTCTATTTTTACTTGTTATTATAAAAGAAATATATGAGTACACAGAGATAAAATGGAAAAGTTCCGAGACGTTTGTTTTTTAAAAAAACTAATATAAGTACGCGGTTTAGAATAGAAAAAATAATTTCATTTCCAATTCTGAAAATGCGATATGAAATCCAATGTTTTCTCACAAAGCACATAAAATAATTTTTAAAGAATAGATTTAAACAATTAATTTGTTGAATGTCAGGGTATTTCACCACCATGATATTCAATTTTTTTTGTGAAATTACTCAACTAGGTCATTATAATTTTAATACAAAGATCACTTAGAAAAAATTGCTTCGATCCGGCTGTATGCAAACCAACGTCTTGTAGCAAACCATACCAGACACCATGCCAACTAAGCTACGAAACGAACCAGCGGACCTTACGAATTTTTCTATGTGCTTTTTGCAAATCTGTGTTTTATTTTTTAACAACTTATTTTTTGTCGTAGCGCCATCTGTGAGAAATCAATTTCTGCACTCAACCAGGTATCTTTACAACTACCAGCAGCTGACTAGAGATGTCGCTTTAATAATTGTAATTAAATTTATTGAATGTCAGCATGATGCAACAAAATGATATTAATTAAACAAATAATTTAAACAATATTTTTTTTGTGAAGTTACGCCACTCTAGTTTTTTATAAATAATAATACAAAGATGTTATGAATGAAGATCTTTACAATGCATTTTTCTATGATATCAAGTCACGGGAACCTTGACCACTGACGACCTCAGTGACCCAACGGTTTGCACTGTGAACGCTGGATGACGAGGTCCTGGGTTCAATTCCCGGTAAGACCAATTTGGGAAATGAACTTTTCTAAATTGTTTTTGGTCTGGGTATTTTAGGAAGTGCCCCGGAGTGAATCCCGTTGCTCTAGTACTCATAGTTCAGAGATTCCCTTGTTTAAGACTAGGTAATAGGTGGTTGTCTGGGATCTTACATTACGTTACATGATTACTAAGCTTTAAAACGCAAAGATCTGGGGAGGGAGGTACTACACTCTGAGACATAAAGTTGAGAAGTCCCATGTGTCTGTAATTGCATCCATGGCCGAACGGTTACATGCATGGACTGCAACGCAAAGGTCCCAGGTTCGATTCCCGGGCCGGAAGAAATATTTGTATGGTCTACATTTATTTCGCTCGTCAGTTTGGGTGTAATTTGTGGATATCTAGGTGTATGTCCATGGTACTCCTGGTGGCCCTAGTGCGGGACTATGTTGACTGTGTGCGTTATTATTGTTACTATATTATTATTATTATAGTTTCACCAGCATCCTTACAATTCAAAACAGAACGCAGTAATGATCACATTACTGCTTGGCGGCAGAAACAGTTAAGATCCTTCCCTGAACGAACGTTTTCAAAAGGATCTCTAATGCTACTACTAAATCTGCCATATTTATCAACAAAATGTAACATCAATTTCAAATCAACACGTCGATCAAAAATACTTACTCACACCCTAACACGGATCTAACGCCAGATTACATATTTTATTTGGATTCCTACTGTGTTATGTTGAGGATGCCACGATGATTTTTGTGATAAAATTCTTATGTTTTGTTGGAGTATGGTTTAATTTTTTTTTTCAATTTGATCGTAGTGATATTGTCGCGTATTTTTCCAAGGCAATTTTAGCAACATCTTCCTTTTTTATTGCTATCTGTCAATATTGACAAAATTTAGTGGCCCAGTGGTAGAAACTATCAGTGCCAAATGAGGAGGTTCCCGGTTAGGTAGTAGCAGTTAAGTAAGTGAACTGCTTTTTTAATTGTTCTTATTGTTTCGGGTAATGTTAATTTTGTTACATTTCTTTTTTGGAATATTCATGGTATTGTGCATTAATATTACAAGGTCCATCAGATATAGTGGTCTAAGCATCAGGAGTATATCCGCCATAGCTCTTCCGGCCTTTTTGTCCTCAATCTACGGCACGGTCAACCTCGTAGGCAGTATTCTAAGGCTTCAGCCAACTGCGAGGTGACTTGCTTAATTGAGTCCAGAAACGCTTAGAACCAGGCTTGCCCCAACGAAAATTCTCCGTCCGATCCTAAAATTCAAAGGAGCTGGGATAATATACTGGGCAAAAAGACTTTAAATAACTTAATGAATCATACACCCTAATAGACCTAACGCGTCAGAAACGGCGTTCAAGTGGGAATCTGGCCACTGGCTACTCGCTTTCCCCTCTGCCAGAACTGGTACCTTCCTGAGCCCCGAGACCATAGCTGCAAGCCTGCGCCTTGGTGTCCCAGCTTGCTCCCCTCATCGGTAACAATCGCGAAAACCTAAGAATTCGACTAACCAATTTTTAGGTGTAATAGAAAATCGAACAAGAATCAGGAAAAATGTTTAAAATGTAGTTTGGCAGCAGTAGAGGTCCTTGTAAAAGAGTTCGTCCAGAGAAGTGCAGCCTACCTATTTCCACTTACTTTACCAGTACCTATTTCTGCTGCCATACAGTAATAAGAGCATTACTGCATTTCGGTTTTGAAGGCTAAGGGTGCTGGTGAAATTACAGGCGAAAGGGACTTTTTACCTTTTGTCTCATGGTGACGGGTGCAGTGGCAGTGCACCTGAGATCTTTGTGATTTAAGCCTCTGAGTGGTAAAGCAACTGTGTGCTGTATGCAACTGGCGTGTCGTTTACTATTAGGCGCAAGAATTGTTCGTTCCGTCACTTTATTATTATTATATCAAGTGACGAAACGAACAGACGTCGTCGTACTGCCACTGCGCCCGACACCCTTAGGTATAAGTTGACAAGTCCCATATGCCTGTAATTGCACTAGCACCCTTACCCTTCAAAACGTTCGGTCCGTTCAGTTGAGAGAGCGTCAGGATGCTGATGGCGCGAATCCAGTCGAATCGGTTGCTTGTTTCTTAGTGTTCGATCTTTCTGTTAATAATTATATCAAACTAGTGGAGTAATTTCACAAAAAATAATTAAATATCATTTTAATAAAACATCGTAAACTGCCTCCGTGGCCGAACGGTTACTATGTCGGACTGCCACGCAGAGGTCCCAGGTTCGATTCCCGGGCTGGGAGAAATATTTGTATGGCCTACATTTATTTCTCTCGTGAGTTTGGGTGCAATTTGTGGTTGTCTATGTGTATGTTCATGGCACCCGCGATACAGGGTTTCCCTAGTGCGGGGCTATGTTGAGTGTGTGCGTTATTATTATTATTATTATCGTGATATTGAACAAACTGAATACCATATATCTTATTTATTCGATTACCAGAAACGTACGTATAATAAACATGCTTAACCTAATTCTTTGCAGCAGTGAACGCCGCTAAAGGCCACCTCTTTTATTAAAGGGAATAATAAGTAAAAAACGTTATAAAATAAATAAGGGAAAAGCACACAGTTACACAGTCCTATCGAAAAATAAACATACACAAGTTTCTACTTAGCTGCGCTCGTGGTTCCGAGTAAAGAGGTTGTAAAATTTACCATTTGATGAAATATTATTGTCTGTTGCCACAGAAAATTATAATCGAGTTCTTAGGTTTTCGCCACTGTTACAATTATTTTTTCGGATCTTAATCGCGTTATATTTGTTATTTTAAATGAACCAATGTTTCCGCCCCGTTAATATGATATACCTTATTTTTCACTTTAGTTACAAAACTTATTAATTAAATACCGTCACGGAGACAATTAAATAAATCTGTCAACGTGTTCGTTTGTGCAGATTTCTTATCAATATGTACATTCCTAGACAAATAATTCAAGCCACTGCACACACAACAGTTAAAGACTGTGAAATCTAATTTTAATGAGGATATGTCGCACTGTTGATGTAAGAGTGTATTAACTCAAAAAGGACTTTCTCAGAATCGATAAAAAACGAATTACTCACTTCCCGCAAAAACATAATTGAAATATATATATGTTATAGTTTATTACAGACACTTAAACAATTTGTCAAATATATTTAAAAATAAAATGGAAAAAATTATATCGTGTTTTTGAATAAGGATTATTTTGGCCAGAAATAGCTGACATAAAGTGTGTCTCATTTTGAGTTAAGTAGATATCTTTTGATTGTTTCTTACAATATTCTAACGACGCTTTTTTTTGACGTCTTGAGAATCAAATTTTACGTTCAGTAATGATATAATATAAAATTTCACATATTTTGAGTTACAACACTATTGTAATAGCAGTGCGATGTGTTACCTTAACTATGTAACTACGTAAATGTAATAAATATCTTATTACATTCTTTAGATACATTTAGTGACAATGTCGATTCCTTCAAAAGAAAATTACCTTAAACAAAATCAAATTAAGTTCCTATAGTATTTCTCAGTGTATTCTATTGCTATCTAGTTTAAATTATTTATGTATGTTAATTTATCAAAAAATGGAATTTAGTTTGTGATTGTTGTGATTGCCGTCAATAATTACGAGTAATTGTTGTGTTTATAATATAGAACACCCAAGTCAGATAAGATAAAAACATGTTGTGAACATGTTAGTGATGCTAAGAAATAAATAAATAAGTGTCTAAAAGACTAAATCAAAGCAAATAAGTGAAGCTTAAAGTTTTATCAACAACGAAATATTGTTAGGATCATCTTTTCACTTACCGAAACCCATTATTATGTCCTTTACATAAATACTTAACGTCCCATAGTACACTGATTGCACGTTTAACAGAATTACATCGACTAATGAAAACTGCACTGAAAAAAAGACTTAATCTCATGATTATAGGAGTCACATAGAAGATATTATAATGCCATTATAAACGCATCTACCCTTTAACAGATGTACTACGTTTAATAGCAAGTCTATTCAATATTTTTTTTTAAATTGAAACTTGCTCATTTTGATAGGGATTTAATTTCAGTGGTTAGTTTACGCCCCTCTATTATTTGGCCATTTTGATTTGGCCCATTTTAACGATTAGGGGTGCGTTTGGTTAATAGTACTTTTGCTTCTGATGTTCATTTGTTATATTTGTTAAATCCTTTTTTTGGGAATAGATTTCAATTGCTAGTGGTTTGTAGTATTCTTGTTTTACTTTAAAAGATTTAAAAAAAATATTATACCAAAACATACCTTTGACAATCGTGATCCGATTTTTTATGATGCCAAGTGACGGGACGAAGAAATGTTGTGCCTGGTGGTGAGCGACACGCCTTTCCATAACAGTTGCAGTGCCGTTCAGAGCTTTATATCGCGAAGATCTGGCACTGCGCCCGTCACGTAGAGACATAAGTTGTAAAGTCCCATGTGCCTGTAATTTCACTAGCATCCTTACCCTGCCAAACCGAAACGCAGTAATGCTCACATTACTACTTGGGGGAGAATTTGGTAAGGTGGCAGTACTTCCCTTGACGAACTTTTTCACAAGGAGATAAATATTCAACGTTTTGGATTATACTTTATACATGCCAATACCTTATACCAACTGAAATAATTGTCAATACATTTTTGTATTGTAATATTTCGAAACTCATGTCGTATATCATCGCTGTACTTGTTTACTTAAAGCACAGTTTTGATCGCACACCATTTTTTTATATAATTTTTTTAGCACTAAATCAAAATGCGACAAACTCAGCAGTGTCGTATTTGCAGCATAAATTATCAGCCGTCATATTCACATCCATAAAGCACGCAAGCGCAGACAATCGTTCATTGAGGTACTTATTTATTTTAAATACAATCATCAGGGGGGCCTCCTGCCGGGTCGCTCCTGCAGCGCTGTCGCGGGCCCCCAACCACGGCCCGCTTTCGGTCCCTTTTAATCAACTGTCATCCGTTACCATACCATTACCGTACAACTCGCCATCTGTATACTTCACTAACTTTATTAGAACCGCAATAAGACTGAATTTACATTTAACGAAATGTCAGTTTAATTTGGTAATAAAATATGGTAAAGCCCAATCCGTTTGAACGCCATCTTTTTATTATCATTTTCATTGTGCGTGTTTTGTATTTGGAGCAGTTGGATGACAGACTGATTTTAACTTATTTATATTTTGATTTTAAAATTTCTGGAATGTTCCTCTTTAATTTTGTTTTATAAACTTGTTGACGTAGGTACATGAACGTTTTATAATTAAAGTACGTAGTAACATAAGAGATAAAATTATATATATCTTTATTAAATGAAGTGAACAATCGAATATCTCTCGTCATAATAACACAAAGGGCGTGCATTCTGTAATCTCCACACCGCATTAATAACAATATGTAACCATCATAATATTCATACATCGAAATCCATAACTGACCGTCAAGCGTGCCGCGTTGATATGACGAATTTGTTATGGTCCGAAATAACGTGTGATACACACGTGCTCTACCTTCAGTGTACATATTTTTCAAAGCACAGATAATGATACCTGTCGATACTGATTAGGGTATAGTCACACTAGCTACATTTTGTCTACAACACATTTGCTATTTTGCACACCGGTTACAAAGAAAATTATTTGTTGCTTTATTTCTTTTCACAAAACTGGCTTAAGAGTATTTTTTAGTTTTATTTTAACCTTAAGGTCCCCTTAAGGTTAAAATAACACATAGATTGATCAAACTGTTTTGTGAGAGACTGCATGGTTTAGTAGCAGTAGAGCTCCTTGTGGAAGAGTTCGTCCATGTAAGTACTGCCACCTTACCTATTTCTGCCGCCAAGCAGTAATGTCAGCATTATCGTGTTCCGGTTTTGAAGGGTAAGGGTTCTGGTGGAATTATAGACATATGGGACTTGTCAACTTATATCTCAAGGTGACAGGCGCAGTGGCAGTGCCTCTCAGATCTTTGCGATTTAAAGCTGATGAGTGGCATTGCAAGTGTTATGAACAGGCGTGTAGCTTACCATAAGGCGCGCAACTTGTTGGTTGTGGCACTGTAGTTGTGACACAAGAGAAAAATTAATTAAATCATGTAAATATTCCTCAGTTATAATAAAAACAAGTAGTGCACTAAACTAAGTATTTAGACCCTCTAAGATTTAACTCTAAATAAACTCACGATATGTAAAGAGCGAGGATGAATGAATGAGTGTTTTACGCAACGATGATAATAACGCCACACACTCACAGCTCCGCGTTAAGCAAAACCTGAGTCGCGGGTGCCATGGACCGCACATAGACAACCAAAAATTACACCCAAACTCACGAGAGAAATAAATGTAGCACATACACATATTTCTCCCGGCCTAGGACTCGAACCCACGACCTCTGCGTGGCAGTCCGGCATGGTAACCGTTCGGCCACAGAGGCGTTTTACAAGGTGCGTGTGTTACTGACTAGGTGTATTGTAAGAATTGTGCGTTTGGGGTGTATGGTATGTATAGTGTGCGAATGTGTTTAGGCGAGAACACACAATATAATTTCTTTATTTTTTCTTTTATTTTTTATAGGTATCATAGACTCATATAACTTGTCAGTAAAACATTTTTACTTAGAGTCGGTTAGTAGTAGTATACAAATTAACTGCTCAAATAAAACTAATTATTTAATTCACCGAAAGACGTAGCGTGGGCAGACCACCAAGGTGGACCGATGACTTCATGAAGGTTGCGGGATTCCTCTGGATGCAAGCAGCATAACAGCAGTCTTTGTGGCGTCTTGTTGAGGCCTTTGTTCAGTGGACATCTTTCGGTTAAAATGATGATGATGAATATTTTTTGTTGTTTCAGGTGTCATTTACTGACAACAACAGTCGGCAGTCGTGTACAGTCTTCGTGCAACTGCCAACGCCGATAGCATGCAAAATGCTATTTTACAGTCAATATGCAGCTCGTGTAATTTCGCATTTATATAATACATACATATAAATACTATATTATGATGTAAAATAAATAAATTGTCTTTCTGTATGCAGATGGACCACGTAGTCTGTCAATGTAACTTGATATGTTAAATTTTGCTAATGCTTTGCGGGCCTTATACAGGTTTCAAATGTCTTATATATGCTCGCTACCCTATAAATTAGTTACAGCCCTTGGAACACGATACGCAAGAAGTCACAGCTCTATGTTCAATTATGTGACTCAAAGGTAGAACAGAGCAGTGCAGACATTGTGTTTATCTTGCGTGGATCACATGTGTTTTGGTAAGATAAACTAAGTAACCATATGTAGCGACTACTAGCCATTTCTTTTTTCATGTCCTAAACGGGCCGTAAGTAAGGCATTGTGAGTCGAATGGTAACAATAGGGGCCATAATGGACGACCATCGATACCCTTTCTTTGCCGGAATTTAATTGTGTGATGAAGTGTGGTTACGACATTTTTTTTTCGAACTCCGTCGAGTTGAAAACGTTGCGGTTGAAAAAAGGATTAAGAGTTGTGTGTGTTGTGGTTTGGTATATCATTGTTGTGTGCAGGACGAAATGTACACTTTACTAATTATATATAACAATATCCATCTCGTTTGAATGTTCAAGTATAAAGGTCTTAGGGTCGTATTCCAGAACTCTACTCAACACTCAAGTCAGGAATTGAGTATTGCAGTGAGCACTGAAAATCATACTCAAGTCCTTGACATTAGGATCGTATTTCCAGTGCTTGAAATCATACAAGTCTGCTCAAATCCTGACTTGAGTATTGAGTAGAGTTCTAGAATACGACCCTTAGTCTTCTTAATCGTTTTACTTTTTTTAACAAATCCTCGCCTGCTGGTAAGCGACACGCCATAGCAGACCCAGTGTCAATCTGAGCTTTAAATCGTAAAGATCTGAGGGGCACTACCACAGCGCCCGTCACCCTGAGACGTAATTTCACAAGTCTCATGTGCCTGTAATTTCACCATCATCCTTACCCTACAAAACCGGAATGCAGTTATGTTAACATTACTGCTTAGCAGCAGAAAAAGGTAAGATAGCACTTGCCTGGACGAAATCTTTCACGAGGAACGTATGACGTCATATAACATGTCGCTATTCTTCTCGTGCGGCTGACTTTCTGGTACTTCCGTGTAAAAAACTGTTGATAGTTTTCTTAATCTGATCTGTCCGCTTAATTGGCGATCGACAACGGAGTACTTTAAAGACATCAGTTGGCAACGAAATGTTACAATGACTACATTTTACTTCCTCAAAAATTGATTTTCGTAAAATATCCCCCACTCTTATAGTGTAATAAAGCCACATCTGCAAAATGATAACGTTTTAGGAAAAAGGTATATTCTAGTAATGAAATTTGTATCTAGATACTAAAGCACATAAGTAAAAAATGCTTTTTTTTAAATATACGATACAAAGTTTGTTGTTTCGTGTTATTTATTATGTCGGAAAATCTGAAGAGAATGAAAAAGACCCCACCAAAATTGAACCATTTGATTTTTGACTTTTTTTGTTTTTACTTACGTAGTACCGAACGATTCTTAAGGCGTTTTAAATAGGAACTCTAAAAAATGGGTAAATTACAATTAGTATTATTTTAATAAAAATTACTAATGCGCGACGGCATTTTGACAATTTTGGTAGACCGCCGATCTTATACTATCAAAACACCATCAATTATTTGTAAATTATTTCTGAATGTTCAACAAACATGCAATCGCAACACCTTTTACGATATACATCTTAATTTGATCTCTTTATCCTTGTGTTAAGGCATTAATGTTGACGATAATTTTCAATTACACCAAACCATCATACTACAACTTCTGACACTTTGTAAAGATTAACAAGACCTTCGCAAATAGGGTAGTCAGTGTACATGATTTTGTTTCAAGTTATAACAGTTCTTTTTTTATTTATCTGTCAATAATGTTTTGTTTTGTTTCACAAATACTATTTATTAGAGTATTAGTTTATTCTTGGTCTCCCTTGCCGTGCTGTTCTTGGAGTAACTGTATGACGCGGTTTGATCACTGCGCTACTGGTTTTCTGATATACTATTTCCTCCCAGAGAATTGTGGTACCTATCTCTATGATAAACTTGTATACTACCCATTTATAACAAGTAACTTACTTGTTTTCGATATTCGTAATTAATGGCTTTTTTCCTGTCATTCATTTTTTATAAAGAGTGTATATAAGAGAAAAAAGCTGCATATTAGTGAAGATTCGCAAAACTGTCAAGAACCAATAAAAAGAAGATCCTTTCAGGAGTACTCAAAATAGTTTATTTTTCAGAGCTCATAATAAACTGGCGGCAATTTTAAAACTGATCGTGTTAAAACTTGGTTCATAACACGATTACCTCCCGTGAAGTTGTAATCGACAAGTTGATATTCATTTAGTGCAATGTAGTTAATAAAGTGTGGCAAATTATTTCATTATGACCTGTAAAGGATTGTTGCAATGTCCGTTTGGTTTTTATGCTATTTCTTTGCGAAATTCTGTTACTGAACACAATTATATGAGAATCTTAAAGGTTCAATTTTCTTTTTTTTTTGGGATTTTAATTCGTGTTGGAGAGTGCAATATTGAATATGGTTCTTTAGAAGTAAGTTTAGATACATTGCTGGCGAAACATTAATTGTACGCAATCCAAATTTCTGATTGACTTCGCAAATTTTTCGCAAATTCCAATTAATTTATTGTAATATGTATATTATTGAATTTGAGTGAAGAAACTTTCATATGTTTTTCATAGGTAGCGCTGGTGGTAAAAAAGCTGTTTAAATTCAATGCAAAGATCTGTAACAAGCACGTAGAGAAATTGGTAAGATCTGCTGACTCGGTGGTTATCAGTTGGTTGTCCCTATCTACCCGCCCGATGGATAGGGATTTCGGGGGCGACTACGGGCTCCAGTAAAACCAAGGTACACGGGTGTCTCTGGGGGACCCGGACTCTGGGTATGGACTCGCTGTATAAGCTGGAGAGAGGGACTAGTTCGTCTGGCCCGACAATAGAGGGCTTTACACAGACCCTCTTTCGCTCGTAATAGAGCAATCGTGCGCGATTGATCGCGTGTGTAAAGATATTGGAAGGAAAAGGGAAAGACTGCGCAATTGCACTCATCTGTCGCGCGCGCAAGCGTGCGTTCCAAAGTTGCCTTTTATACGGACGCTCTTCCGTTGTAATAAAAACGAACACGAGCAATTGCGCGCAAAACAACGTTTGCTTAAAAAACTTCATATAGGTAAACACGCACGATTGCGCGTGCAGGCTTCCCGCGCATTCCTTTATGCTCCTAGATCACGCGCGATAGAGTGAGTGTATAAAAGGGCTAATGTGTGGCTAAGACATTTATTCCACTTGCAGCGAAAGCGTCTTAGTAGCGAACTGGACGAAGGCCAAATGAGAAAGATAAACGGGGCCCATGAGTTGCCGTTTAAGGGCGCGTTCCCACTATGTCGTGACGACAGATTGTCGTGCAGTTTACAGTGTCGTGGCGTGAATATTTAAATGAAGTTGTTCACATATAGCACGACACGATTAACTGTCGTTTACGATTTTTTATTGTTACAACGACAAATTGTCGTCACAGTGGGAACAGCTAGAACGACTGTCGTCAGACGATAACAAAAGTCACGATAAAAACGTGACGACAGATTGTCGCAGCTCCTATTATCGTCACGATTTAGTGGGAACAGCTAGTCACGACAGTCGTTCAATGATAAACAATAGTCCACGACAGATAGTCGTCATATGGGAACAGGCTAGACACAACAGTCGTCCAACGATAATAAAACGTGACGACATAGTGGGAACGCGCCCTAAGTTGGACTGCGACTCCGATACTAGTCCGGAGAACTAGTAGAGGATAAGCTAGGGAATTTTTGGAATTAGAGAGACGGCGTCTGGAGGTGAGCATCTACCAAATGGCAATTTCATAGTTGATTTTAGAGTCAACGGCTTAGCACTGGCAACCACTAATTGTGCAATGCACAACGGGAGGTATGCGAGCCAACGGTTCCGGTACTTATCTGGACAATAGGAAGGGTGGGAGGGTGCTATACGTGCAACCGAGGATCCAAGGCACTTGAGAACTGGATGAGTCTGTGTTAACAGGCTGAACTGGGGTCAGAACCTGACTGGTAATGTCCCTATGCAGACTTGCTTGCACAGGTAATAAGTGCTCTTCCCATATAACTAAAGGTTGACAGCGAGAGGTGCTGTAAACAAAACTTTAGTAGAATATATGGGGCTGTTGCTCAGTTAGCAGTTGGCAACAGACGCTGGTTGGAGTCCAGTCTGATCGAAGGATTTTTTATTTTAGTGTTCGAACTTTGTACCAATAATAATTAATATAAAAAAATTAAGTATGACATTGATAATTGGAAGTAAATGATTATGTTCTATTGAACTCACATGTTTAGTTATTAGTATTATTAATTTAAGTTGTACAATATGTAATAAATAAATTGTGACAATTTTTACATCCATATTTACTGCCTTCGCTTATATAGATTGTCGTCATCTTTGACATCATGGTCATTCAACGATTCGATAGTGATGAATCACAAGGCAATAAACCCAAACAAAAAATGTAGATAAAAAATAACGATCACATGTATCGATTTCTGATGTGATACCATTTATTGTTTCGGTCATGTACCTAGTAAATAACTAGATAATGAGTAATCGATGACTAATAAGACATGCCCATTTTACTTTTTAGATAGGAAAGTTACAAAAATATCATACTATATCGCCGTTATTAGTGGGAAGAACAATTATTTCATAAAAAAATTACTTTGAAATAAATGCAACTGAAATTTCAACGACGAATATTTCTTATAAATACCATGGTCATCCACGTTAATTCGTAATAGATGATTTCACGTTTTATGTTTTACAGAAACTATGTAAATACATAGCAATCGCGTATTTTACAATTAAGTCATTTACTGTAAAAATTCCCGACAGTTGTTTTTCACAGTATAACGACGATATTGTGTCAAGAACTATGTAATGTATATGTCGCAGCTATATTGTATAAACGCCGTATTACATTATGACTAGCCGCTTTGCAAAACGACGCTGTTTTCTAATACGGCTAGCTCGTTTTCAACCTACTAGATAACCTTATTAGTATACAGCGCCGTTTTGCAAATCGGCTAGCCGTAATACGGCGCTTTGTACAATGTGGCTGCGACATAAATATATATTACTGCTTTTTTATTGAATTTCCCGACGTTTTACCTTCGTGATATTCATACATTGTTTGTGAAATTACTCCACTAGTTTGTTATAATTATTAATATAAAGACCGAACATAAAGAAAAATTCCTTCGATCCCATAGGACTTGTACCTGCAACGACGCTGTACCGTAGCGTCGCTTGACTATTGAGCTTTACAGGTCGACGAGGTTCATCTATATGTCTATTTTAGATCTTTATGGGTTTTGTCAAGACGAAATAATTTGAATTAAAATGCTTGTGCTGTCTAATTACTTTTTTGTGCTACCGCAATCTTACTCGCCGCTAATGATGTCCATTGTACTATCGCTCATTGCTTGCCAATTCGCAGCTCTACAAGAGCCACCAATATTTTTCTAAATTACTTTTATTGGTTTTATGGATAAAAGTTCTGAGAGCAGAACGGGAAGGTGATAAAGTCCACTGCCCCCTTTTATTAAGACCTGAGCCCTTAAGTACTAAGTAAATATTTAGCAAATGAAAAAGTTGTTTACTCAAAAATGCACCCATATTCTTCTTCTACGTCGTCAACTATTATACAACTTGATCACAAATCAAACCGTTATTGCCACTAATGTATTTCTACCAGAAAACAAATAAAACAAAACACAACCGAAATGAATTAAATTTTTATTTTAAGCCATTTTCAAGCCCATAATTTTTCTAAAGAGATGCAATTAAATCCATAAACATGTGTCTCTTGTATTAACCGAGCTCTTTGAATTGCTTTAGACATCGTAAATAAGAGTTTTTAAACGATAGAATTTATAATTTGAGCACCCAACGTGGTACTGATTTGTTTTTTAAATAAACTAAGGAGCTGGCTGAACTAATTTTGGTGGAATTAAAAACGTAGAGTCCACAAATTTGTGATTTTATTGCGCACCGGCTGTTGAGGAAGCCTTCAATTATTTGAATGGCTTTTATAGAGAGGTAACAATCCACATAATTAGTATTTAATTGTCAAGTAAGCCGTTAAGATTCATTAAAAGAAATAAATTTACAAGCGAAACATAGCAATATCTATACGTACGATGTTATAAACTGACTCTGAATCATACTATGAAGTAATTCTTGTCATACCTACATAGTTATAACTTTTAAGCCAATTCTTTGAGAAATATAGATTTTAAAATTTTCATGGTCACTACATGATGACTGTGGCTACATATTTCTTACCATGATATAACTTCTTATTTTTTTAAGCGTGTTTCCGTTCTGAAATATCGAGTACAAAACTATAAAAAATATATGTATAGGTTTATGCGCGGTAAGACACTTGAAATTGGTAATAATCGTTTAATTCTTTGAGAGTTGTTGGTCACCTTCAGCATACAACCATTCCAAACAAGGGGATCATTCTTTTTTGTGAGTGCCATGTCGTCGTAAACGCAATTCGATGGTACCAACCAGCAATTAATGTGTTATTTATAGTGAAAAAGGGTTCAATTTCATTTGTAATTTAAACATAAGTATTTAGCATTTAAATAAGAATTGTGATATGATTATATGATTCGAGCGTTACGTAAATTGTATTGAGAAATTTAAATATGTGGCGCTTTTATTTTCGGCAATTGAGAGTTTATAAAATTATTTTGTAAACGCAATGCATTAGATGTATTTACTTAAATGATAACATAATGTCAAGTGACAGAATTTATATTGATAATTAGGTTTCATTCTGGAGTCACAGATTAATAATAGTCTTTCAAGGAAAACGATCAGTGAATGACTAAATGATTTCATAAAAAAAACTATTTGCTTTTGTAGTGAATATTATTAGTCCGGTACCCGCTTTGATGGTTTAGAAAAGACGTATCGATTCTCTCACTTTAGAGCTCCTCCAACGTCTCCACGTAATACATACAGAGTGGTGAAAAACGACTCTGAAATATCATAATTCTATGCATGATACTTAACTGCTATTCTTAAGGAACGTAATTCTAATACGCAACGAAAATGTCAACTTTCCATACAAATTGATTGGAATCGATATCACGAACGAAGTCCAGTTCGGCTTCAAAAGAGCTCGGAGTACTTTGATATTGTGCCCAAGCTTCAAAAAAGCTCAGAGTGCTCTGATGTTGCAGATGTCCATGGGCGATGATGACCACCTCTCATTAAGTGGTTCTTCTGCATAATTAATAGAGGCAATCCTCTTGCATAAACAAATAAAAAAATATATGATTTTTTACTCGTAATTGAATTCTGTAAGAAAAAAAATCGTGAGTTACGGTTTCGTTACGGAATCCTGTTCAAAGTCATGAGTTGCGTCACCCTATAGAAATTTCAGACATGCTATTTATAACACTCTGTAACGGTTACTAGAGCGGTCTGCGACTATTTTAGGGGTTATTTACACATCAATACAAACTACTTGGGCCTCTTCTGAAAGTCCTATTGTCTAATAAGTTGTTTCATATATACATTAGAGTCGAATGGGTATAAACATTTGATAAAAGTAATATTGGACTTTCATTCGCGGTGTCAGAGGGGTCGCCATAGTAAAAGTTGTTAGTGTTGATTGGAATAATCGTATCTAAAAATGTGGTAAATTTAAATACAACAATATATTTAAAGTCATGCATCTCGACATATTTAATGACTTGCTCGCTTGCTTCAAAAACAAAATTAAAAAATATTTTATTAAAAATGCTGAATGATCTATTTTTTCCATATCGTTTATTTATTATTATTCTAATGTAGGGATTATATTGTTTTTACTTTTTTCTTCTTAACTGTAAAAAAAGTGGGGATTATAATTATAAGAGTAATTGAATAATTAATTTTTATATATCCTAGAATCTGTATAGCTTGCTGTGTTAGCCAATAAGTATGGTGTATATCTATCTTTAAACTTTGTAACGTGTTGTACATTTGCTATTGTTGTATAAGCATCATGTTGGCTTTCCTATACAATAAATAAATAAATAAACCCTATAGTGGTAGGTGTACTACCGATTCATTTTTACTAGCTTGTGAAAGGGTTCGTCCAGGGAATTACTGCCCCCTTACCTATTTCTACCACCTAGCAGTAATGTGAGTTTTACTGCGTTCCAATTTTGAAGGTTTAGGGTGCTGGTGAAATTACAAAGAGTGGGGATTTATCAACTGAAATTTCAGGGTGACTGGCGCAATACAGTGCTTCTCAGATCTTTCTTTAAAACTCTGAGTGGCACTGCAACTGTTATGGATAAGCGTGTTGTTTATCACTAGGTGTACGACTTGAGCATCCCGTCACTTGGTATATAAAAAAATACACTTAAAAAGATATTTCAACTAAATACAGCCTCCGAGAATTGTACCTATGCATTTATAACTCGAATAGTCCTCAATAAACTTGCGAGATCGAAGGGAGGCCAATAAAATTAAGACATTTTAATTATCCGCCCCTATTTTGTCGGCCTATGCATGCCAATTAGTTGGTGGTCTAAGTCTGATATTCCAAACAACTCATTATGAGGGTTTGTTTATAAGTCGAATACATTAAAATGTTCGGGTTATATTCATCTACAAGGGTTAACCAATTAGGTTTACCAGATTCTTCTTCTACTAGGGTCGGCATACTAATACACATAATTCTAAACTAACAACGTTCGTTTAAATCAAAGCACATCCATAGGTAAGTAAAATTTATTTATTTCAACTTAAAATGGCGCCTTTCTCAACCTTGTCATTGTCTCTCTTCAAGTCTTGCTCTTTTTGGTGTAACTCCATTCAAGCTGCTGGTAAGTTCTTGACTAAGTGAATGCAATATAAACTAAACTCTAAACGTAGTTAACAATGTTAATAAAGTGTCAAGGATCACTTCCCCAACTCATAAATTTCGTCTGTACTCTACTATCCTTTCATTTATTTCCTGCATTTATACTTCAATTTTCTTTTTCCTTTAAAAGTATATAAGCATTTAATATTATTATGTATTTATTGTTATGTATGTATTAATAATATTATTGTTATTTGTATGTATATGTATATCTATCTATGGATATGTATATATTTTTTTTATTATTACTTATTATGTAGTATACTTATGATGACATTCTTTGGTTGCACCTCTTTTGCATATCCGAAATGTCTGTCCTAAGGTTGCCTGGAAGAAATTGCTACATAGCAATAAGGCCGCCTGTTGCACATTGATTTACCACTACTATTATACTTAAGCTATTGTACTGGATTTTAATTGTAATTTTATGTGCAATAAAGAATATTTCAAAGAGTCTTGTTCTCAATTTGGTAATATACCAAGGTTTTAGAGTGTTAAATAGAAATGGAAGGAAATTAATTTGCTACTCCGCGAACCCAGGGAAGGTTGAATCGTGAAAAATAGCTGTGCTTGCGTTGATTATTTTTTCATGAAAAAATATTCATCACAAGGGCAGCTATTTTGCACAATTTAACCTTCCCTGCGTTCCCAGAGAAGCAAAATAATTTACTTCCATTTTTATTAACATGGATTTCCGCAAAGTAACGCCGGAATCTATCAATTACATAAGAGTGTTAAATGTAAAATTTGACATTGGAATAAAAGTATAAAAAAAAACTGTTTCGTGTCAGTTACGTTTCTTGCAATAACCCTTATTCTCTTTTTTTTAATGCCAGAAAGTTAATTTTAATCACGAACCGTACAATATTTTTTTCTCAACTCTACCAAGGTCACAAAACAAAACCAGTAACCAATAAATAGAGCTGTTGATTAAAAAAGTACTTCGACTGATATTGGCTTAATAAAACAATAAACTACCTACTTGCCTTATAAAAGAGACCCCTTAAGTAGTTAATTTGCGATCGACCATAGTTTAACGTTTTTTTTCTTTTTCAAAGGCTTAGAGTAAACTGCGTGCAGCCTAATGGGGACCTGGTTGTTTATTGCTTTGTAGTCGATGTTGTAAATTAATTGTATTGGATGCAGTATTAATGAAGATCCTTTGATTAGGTAGTAATCATTATAATATTTAATGATGTTTTTTATAAAACTATATATGTATGTTTCGTGACCATTCCAAGGCATTTGATTGTGTTTACCATAATACTTTAGTCAGGAACCATCACCATTATGTGGCAAGCTGTGAAATGCACCTTCTTAAATCGTGTTTGAGGGATAGCACCCAGAGAATAGATTGGCATCTGCCAACCAACGGTACGCGATGATCAGGGTCTACAATTAGTATAGGTGTCCCTCAAGGACTCAATTCTAGGTCTATTTTATTTTTAGTTCATTCTAATGTCTTACCTAGACTCGTGTAAGGCACAGAACATAATATAATATTGTTTGCTGAATACTTTCTTATTATTTAAAGTTAAAATGTTCCTATAAAATGAACAATGCAACTTCAATCAATGGTATGGAGACGACAACGCATTGTATGAAATTGACATTACATAATGCGCATCACCGAAATGAAAAAAATTAACCTTGTATTTATGTAAATTTTAGTTATGACTTTAGATGCTAAATTGGATACTTGTATTTTTAAATAAATTAAATAGAACTTTCCTTTTTTGCGTTTTTTATCATTTTTAAAATAGACGCGTTAGGAATGAGAGATACTTTTGCACGGAAGGTATTAAATACATGGGAGTAACGGACGAGACACATTAAAAAAATGGGTGATAAATTTGTTCGAAGGGAGTGAACAACTATATAACATGTGATATTTATAAGATGAATGAGAAAATAGTAGTAAAAGTTACAATTAATTTTGTAGGTCCTTATAATTATACGTCTAGGTATAACTACAAAGTGATGAGCAGCAGTGTCTTCCTGTCTTTTACTCTTTTTAACGAAGTCTATACGCGACAGCAAATTATGGCAGGCTGTATAGTTTTTAAACTTGCGAAGTATATAAGAAATAAAAAGTAATTTCCAATAAATCCTCTTTTGTCGTACATAACATAACCAAATAATTGAAGCTAAACAGGAAACATCCAGAGAGTACCCAATACGTCAATTACCACAAAAGATAAGGGACAGACAAACCGACAGACATGCGAGCGCCTGTCACCAAACACCCTGTGTTTGAGCGCAAACACCTGATAAGATAACTTTAGGCGACGCCGACACAATGGAGTTTTGTCAATATTTAGTCAACGAATGCCTTTTGCCTAGCGCGTGCTAGCAAAGTCCGCCAATTACACCGAAACGAATTATAAAATATCATTTCTTTTCAAGCAGCTCGACGATTTACATAAGATGTAACGAAAAAAGTCTAAATGATGACTAATTGCAACCATACACATTTTGTAAGAGGAACTTAAAGAATATATTTTTTAAATTTGAAGTTAGTTTGTGCTAAAATAATTTTATTAAATACCCTTATAAATCCCTTATAAATTATAAATAAACTATAATCATTAGATCAATTGGGCAGGCATTTTTGCTATACCGTGTATATTTTTCCTAGCTAATATTCACTCAATTAGTACACAAAAAACGTAATAATATAGTATATCCATTATAACAATAATGAATACAAGAGAAGTCTTATTACCTATTCAAAAGGTTTATAATTAAATTATGAAATTGCGAATGTTCGTTTCATTTAATTTATCGTTTCGTTTAATTATCATGATGATTTCAAATGACGAATAATTATTGAATATTTTCAATGGAACATTATGCAAATATTAAGGTTTGTAATATAATGAAGATATACAATACCAGGAGTCTGTAGACAATTAACGGAATCGTTTTGAATATTTTGTAAACAATTTAGATCTTGTACGTTACGGTGGCATGTAAACCACTTAAATAACACCTACATTCAAAACTGAACCATTGTGGTTGTTACACAGAGTTTATTTTTATTTATTATTACAAAATATTTAGGTATATTTTCCGAAACAGCTTAATCTAGTCAAGTACATCTACTTATTTATATAATCACGGTATGATTAATGTCACGAGTTTAACAAATTGCAAATGTCAAATGTAAAAGCTATTATATATTTAAAATATGACGAGGTTTTGGAAGTAAATACATTATTTATGTTATATAGCATAGCATCATTTTTACTTTAGGCTTACTCAAATAAACCGGCAAAGACTCAGTTAATGGCGTTCCGCCGTCAGACGCCAGCGTGTTTTTCTCAATCGAGACAACTAATTATTAATTTATGATCATGCGAGTACGTACTTATATTCCAGGATACATAATATTAACCACCTTGCATTTTCATTCTAAGAGGGGTTACACGCCGCGATGCAGTAGCGATTCAAATGCGATGCTGTAGCGATGCAGTCACTAATCACCTACCTTTACACACGCGCGCTAATTTAAGCAGCAGACACATGGCCCTTATGTGAAATAACACGAAAAAACAGTTTTTCGACACTAAAAAAATATGATATTCAACTTGTTTTTTTAATTGATAATGAAAACAGAAGATGGTAGTGAACTATGGGACCCAATACACGATTGATTAAACTTCGCTCTAAATATAAGAAAAATCCCAAAGTTTCGCAAAATTGTCGTTTTTATTACGTTTTGTTCGATGGTTATTCGAGATTATTTGAATGAAATTTTCTTTCTCGTGTCCGTAATAATTAGGCCATGGGACTATGAGCTTATTTTACAGTAAGAGGGTATGTTCCTAAAAGGCAAATGTTTAAATATCGTGCAATGACTTTCTCCGCGTCTACCTCACATGCTTCAAAGCCTACGCAACCATGATACCATTTCGCCTTAGGAATATGCAACTGTGAATGGAGTAAATACAGTTTTGTTATAATTTTTACAGTATTCTATATTTTTTTATGTTCACTCTAAATCTGTGTGAGTCATTTTTAAATGGTTCTATAAAAGTTACTAGACGCAGCATTTCTTTCTAGAGTAACAATTGGAAGTTCAAAATACTTAACTACGTGTTTGGGTGCGAGATTAAGATTTTCTATTCCACGAGTGTCAACGACCACGGGCATAGATTATACATGTACAAATGCATTGAAAAATCTATACGTGTGGTCGGCCTTTGTAGAGACTTGCAAAGCTTTAGTGCCTCTAAACATCCATTTGCGTATTTTATAGCGACAACAACCAACTGCTACGTCATTTCCTAGGTGCAAAACTTAGCTATTATTTTCAATAATGTAAGTGAATATAAAATTCAGCATATACATATTTCGCGTGCTACATTTACGAGCATAATATGTATACATGTTGCGAAATACTCATCATCGCGGACGTACAGAGCCACTGGAAGTGCTAGAATTGTGTTCGCCGTAAAACACGTAATAATGAGGACACTCCCATACGTTGCGTTGCAGAATTTTCTAAACAAGACATAAGCGCCCTGCTCTACAGTCGCCGCCTTAAGATGTAGCTCAATCTCTGACGCGAGAGGATGTGTCAGAGATAGTGAGAGAAGTGATAACGTCCGAGATGAAGGCAGCTACGGTCGAACTTTGATCAGTTCTGTCGAACTTGTTTAGTCAAGAAATAAAGCCATCAAAGATGATATAAGGGAGGTTAATAATTATATGGTTAATATTTATTAATTCTGAATACGAAGACTTCAAAAGGGAGCATCGCCAGACTGCTGAGAACTTAAAATGCCTAGACGCGGAATGTATTTCGATGCGCTCAACTATCAAATATCAAAAATGTTTGTGCTTAAGAACGAAATCACTATGTCATTTTCAGGGACTTAACTTCCTTGGACAAATTAGTATATATATATATTGTCATTATAGGTGTAAAGGTAGTTAGTCTTTTAAATCACTTTATACTTTTCAAGGCTGTTATTGCATATAAAGTATGGTGATGAAGCGTCATTCTTCTTAAAGATAAGAAATAGGAAAAATAACGGTTATTTCTTTTCTCCCAGACTCAGTTTAAATGGAAATTTTCGAAACGAAGTTTCTTGTCAAAGGCTGTTCTTATCTCAAAGTTCTTACTTCGTATGTTCGTAGAAATACTTAACAGAAATATTCCAGTCACTAAATATTTTAGACGTCGTCTTTTCAGTTAGGCTAAGTGCGTTCAGATGTTCTGTCAAAGGACAATTACCTTTAGGAATACCATTTGATCTTTCGTTGAGTATACTAATGGGTGTTATGTGTAAGTACTTACGTATTTAATTATTAATACAAAGTCCGAACACAGGTTCTGATAGATCGAAGGATTTTTTCTTAGTGTTTGATCGTTGTATTAACAATTATAACAAACTAGTGCAGTAATTTCATTAAAAATAGTGTTTCACATTTCTTTTTTTGACGGAAGCGGGTTTAGTTGGACCGTATGCGTGGTAGTCACAACGGAATTTTGAAGGTATTTGCCGATAAATATAATTGTTCCATCCTGAAGTTCTGCGTAGACTTGATTATATCTACGTAAGTAAATAAATTTTGTTATTATCGTTATTATTATTATCAATTAACATAGTTGTAAGTACCAAATATTACTAATAAATAATTTTATGGATGCACTTATCTGAAATAAATTATTATTATTATAAAATATCATAATGCGTTACAATCAATATTTCATACGTATTTGTTAATGTAATGGTGCAAATAGGTAAGGTAGATATTTCTTAATATTAGTTCTTATACATTTTTACGCCATCAGTTGTATATATTTAACACCGTTACAGGCTAAGATCTCATATGAGCATCTAGCTCGTTACCCCATCTGCTTCTGGGTCTTCCACGTCGTCGTCTTGCGTTTGGTGTGTTGGTAATAGAATCTTTGTCCTGCAGAAACGTGCGGTTAGGGCAATTTACAATCTGTGTCTCAGGATGTCTTTGAGAGATAAGTTTAAAGAGATTAACATTCGTGTACTAACGTCACAGTACATTTATGAAACTGTAATTTATGTTAAAAAGAAAAGGAATTTTTTTACGAAAAATAGTGACGACATGACATTAATAAGAGGTATAAAAATAAACTACCTGTTTTTAACAGTCGTCTTTACAAAGTCACAAATTTATTTGAGGGACAATGTATACGCTTCTATAATAAGATTCCGGTTGACGTTCAAAATTTACCATTTACGAGGTTTAAAACTGTAGTGAAACAAAAACTTTATACTGAAGGTACACAGCTTCTGTGTACTTGTATGACAAAAATCCGTGGTAGTGACTTGTGTAGGTCTTGCAGGTAGTCTTGATATAAGATATTTGAAATAAATATTTTAAATGCTGACATTCTTTTTTTTAACGCACACATTCATAGCTCCGCACTAGGGAAACCATGCATGTCATGGACACTTAGGTACATAGACAACCACAAATTACATACAAATTACATTAACGTGAGAAAAAAGTTTAGGCCATATAAATATTTTGTCCTGGCCCGGAAAGCGAACCAGGGACTTCTGCGTGGCAGACCAGCACGGTAACCGTTCGGCCGCATAGGTAATTTATTTAAATGTTTATTTACAAAGAGCTCAATACCTCTAGGGTTTCTTGCTCATTCTTCTCAGGGGAATATGCCTTACGAATAAGCAATAGACTTTAATGAGCAATGTAGTTTACGTATGAAGTAAAGATGATTTGATAATTTGATGACGATTGAAGTGAATTTGAGTTTAGTAGCAGTAGAGTTCCTTACCTATTTCTGCCGCCAAGCAGTAATGTCAGCATTACTGTGTTCCGGTTTTGAAGGGTAAGGGTGCTGGTGAAATTACAGGCACATAGGACATGTCAACTTATGTCTCAGGGTGACGGGCGCAGAGGCAGTGCTCCTCAGATCTTTGCGATTTAAAATTCTGAGGACACTGCAATTGTTATGGACGGCCGTGTCACCATCAGGCGTACGACCTGTTCATCCCGTCATTTGATATTATAAAAAAAAGTCTGAGTTTGGGATCCACTCCATGATGGTCTTCGCCCACAGCTCGCTTGACATGCGGCAAACGTGACTGGTCTACTTTCATTTCACGCTAGCGGCTTTTTGACCATCATCATCGGTTTGTGTGTGGAAGCGCAGTAGGTACACTGTTCCGCGCGCGATTTTATTTCCTCTAACATTATGTTAGAGAATTTAAATTTGTGACTTTATGAATATGACTTTTAGGCTAGTATTTGGGTGACATTTTTGACAATGAAATACTGTAAGAGATATTAATAATAAGTAGACAATTAACATCTCTTCATACAACATTAGTGTTTGTATTTGTTAGGGACTTTGTAATATGTCTACTTATTAACCGAAGAGTACTACAAGGACGCGTACTGGGCCTTCTTGCAGAACAAGTATAACGCTGAATCGGCTTGAGTCGGACAAAAAAAACTTATGTCCATGCAACAAGAACGTACAAGACGTTTCAAGTTTCACTTGCGCTCGAAGCGCCTATGCGAAACGCAAGACGTCTTTTTCGCTCTTACTACAAAAGTGTTAAGCTTTTTCTGACCGGCTTAAGAGTCCATACCACCTAAGTTTGAATTCAAATTTTTATATTAGACACATTGACTTACAAATAAATGGACGACGGGTCTAATACAAAAACCACGAAAAAAATGTCCCAAGTCAACCTATTCGAAATTTAAATTGTAATGTCATCGCAGTATCGCGCTGTCAGTAGAACAAATGAAGACTAAAGCGGAGTGTCGCGCTCTGTATACGATTTTAGCGCCTTACAAGTGCGGACACTTTTTAGCGCGGACCCGACGTCCATATAATTGTAAGTCAATGATTAGACATTATTTATTCAAGCTCTATTTGCTTCGAGCGGCAATTACACTGGCTTTAATTCCAAATTAATTTCTTTACAAACGAAATTAAAGGCATTTGAAAAATGTAATCGTGTAGTACACGTATTCTATTTAGTTCAGTTGATATAAAAAAAAATCATCGGTATATGTACCGTACTTATTGAATGCAGCGGTTTTCTTGTAAAATTTCGAGATAAGTTTGTGTATTTTTTCTAGTGTGAAAATTTTTAGGAATCGTGTCTTCACGCCATATACTAATCAGTGTATAATCCTCAATACTATATATACATATATTTTCCAAAGTAATTGACTCAACAGTTTCAATGTTATGCGGAATCAACCAAAGCCATTTCAGGTTGTATAGACTCTTAATGCAATTCCATGTTGAGTGGTGACCCCCTAATATGACAACGCTCGTTTTAGGTATGTGTAGAATTTTATAATATTTTGACTACAATCGTCCAATGATTTGCGCTGTGGGCGCTGGATACGACGGTCTCGGGTTCGATTCTCGGTAAGACCAATTTGGAAAATGAAGTTTTGTAAATTCGGTCTGGTTTGGGTGTTCTGGGTACACCTGGTGTGAATTCCGTTACTCTGGCACCCATAGTACAGTAGGTGCCTTCATTTAGGTAATCACTATTTGTACTAAGTGCTACACAAATAGTGGATACTTAAGTTCGTGTGGTCTTTTGGTACATTAATATTATTTTGTAATGATTTATTGAATTTAAAACAGGACGTAAATATTTCAAAACAGTCGTGAAAAACTAAAAAATAGGTATTCCCCTCAAATTTTTTTCAAAATGGCGCTCTCGCCCCTTCTACAAAACACCAACGACTTATAGGAGTACATCAAGGCGTAGTACTGAGTCCACTTTCTAACAACAAGTAGTAGTATTGACTACTAATGTTAGAAAGTGGAACTGTTCCAAAATAATATGTAATTTCTAAATAAATCTTAAAAAAAAACAATAAACCAAAATTCAACATTCTATTAATCTCCCCGTGTCAAGTGGTAATAGTACCGTTGTTAAACTACAGTGTGGGTAGACTACAAATAGTTAGGTAGCTGTTGCAATTGTACGGCGTAGGTTGAAAAGGTGTCTTGGAAGATAGATAACTGTGCTTTGCATTAGACTTGTCATTCCGAGGGTTAATTATGTTCGGTATATTAATTTTACTAGTTTATTGGCTAAATTATCGTAAATTCCGTTTTCAGCTATGAATATTGAGATTTATATTAGGTACCGCTACCACCACAACCACAATACAATCTATGTAGGCTCTTCATTTTGTCGAGTCAATGACCAAAAGCAATAAAATAATAAAACGGTGTCAAATTTCTTTGGCCCAATACGCAGGTTGTTATTACATTTTTTTTAAATTATAATATCATGTGACGGAACGAACACGTCGTGGGCCTGATAGTATTCATAGCTTTATATCGCAATAGTCGGAGGAGCACTGCCACTGCGCCTGTTACTTTTAGACATAGGCTGACAAGTCCCATGTGCCTGTAATTTCAACAGCACCCTTACCACTCAAAACCAGAACACAGTAATGCTCACATTACTGCTTGGCGGCAGAAATAGGAACAGTGGTAACACTTCTCCGGACGAACTCTTTCACAAGGGGCTCTACTGCTACTAAACTTCATACAGTGGGGTGAACGAAAGGAGCCTCCCCGTGCGATGTACCATTCCTTTCCTGTACGCCTGGCGCACACCTATCCGTTGCCTTTAGCAAATCTTAGCGGCTATAGCTGGTCGGACACAGTGGGCATGAGCGCAGTCAAAGTCAAAGTCAACTAATCATTTAGTCCATATGTAAAATTTTTACACTTGAAAACGTCATTTTTGAAGCTACTGCTCGTCCATTACGCTGAGCTCTCTGGGAAGAACGAGCAAGAAACTCTAGGGTTTGCTTTTTTCAAATAAACTTAAATGCTATGGAATACATTTTGAATAGTAATTGTGTGGAATGGAACTCATGTTGTCTTTCCATACATCTTTATCGAATAAATAGATACTCTTCAATTTTGTAGATGACTTTTCAATTACTTTTAATGTAAGTTTTAAAGTTAGGAAATGATACTCTTAATATATATACTCTGGAATGTTATTATAAAAACGTATATAGTTCCACCTAAAATAATCGTTTATCTTTTTAGAGTATTTATCGCAGAGTTTTTATCGCTGCTGACAAATACTTTGTGTATGGGGTCTGAAAGCACAACGGTTTTGATCGGGGTTGGAAGAGCCTCATTTCACCATGTTGTCTATGTGTCGGACAACTTGTGTCCTTGAAGACTGTTCACTGTGAAGACGTTTCAGGGACTTCCATGTTGACCACTGCATTTCATGTCCGGGGAGAAAATTGAAAAGAGCTGGGGTGATAAAATGCAATGGAAACAGCGAGTTTAAGGCCTAAGTTATATCGATCAGGGAATACGTCTGCAGGTAAAGAATTCCTTACACTTCCACTTCCGTTCGCTATTTAAATGTGGAAGTGTAACGTCCATAACAAAACAGTGTAATATCTACAACATAAGGGTGGAACGATTGGGCAGAAAGGTTCTCGAACGGCGACGACGAACCGGAAGGCGTTCAGTAGGACGGCCGCCCACTAGATGGACGGATGACCCGGTAAGGGCGTAATCGATGGATGCGCGCCCCGTCTGATCGACTATCTCTATATCTATAGTATTTAATCTTCGGGAGAGGCCTATGTTCAGTAGTGGACGTCCTATGACTGAAATGAAGGTGATGATGATGAAGATGCGGGGTGGAACCCCAGCCTACGTCTAATCCTCCGAGGATGGAAAGGTGAAGACGGAATTAAATAAATTCTATCGCAATATTTTCCGTGATATACCCTGAAGAATATGATAGTCGTGCTGGTGGGAGCTTGTCACCGAATAAAGGGTACCGACTATCAACTTCCCACATTGTATACCTATCATAGCATTGGATTAGTACAGTCATATTCACCCAAAAACCAAATTATGTGCGATGATGGAATGTCTAGGTGCCGATACACACGATTGATTACTTCCGTGATTATGTTTTATTTAGTATGTGAAGGTGTTGGTATTATTGTCTGTTTTTATAAGTCCATACTGTACAGTCTTCGAATAAGAACATTACATAAGTATATTTTCTACAGGATCCTCTATTTCATGTTTTTTTAGGAAATGTTTTAGGAAATGTTGGTTTTATCGGGCGCCATTTCGTTCTGTATATGTAAGTAGAGCAATTTAATATAAAAATCATGAAACACTAAAGATAAAATAAATAAAAATGAATTATGCTTAATCTATTTCCAAAATTAAGTATTATAAAAAACTTAAAGAAACAGAGGCTTGAAACATTAAACGGAAACTTTCATAAAATAATATTATATTACAATATCGTTTGTCATCAATTCTCACGATATTTTCATTACCCATCGTTAGGTCTGAAGAAAAACGTTTACGATCACTATGTGTTTATTTACAGTATTTCTAATTCTAAAAAAAAGAAGCATGAAACATTGATACATAAATGTATACGCATATATTCTAAGTAGGTACTAATTATATTGTTCAAGAAATTGTACGAATGATTTGCGACCAATAAAGGCAGGAAAGCACTTTCCAGCAAAAGCAACGGTTTACTGTTACTGTTTACTTGTTAACAGTTAAAAACAATATTTTCTGAACAATAAACTTTCTCAAGCCCACTCGTAACATGAAAGCAATCTTAGAAAATGTCAAATTAACGTTCTAACTAAGTAATGAATGTTTCGAACAACCGCTACGTGCGTCTAGGATTTTAGAAGCTAAATTTATATAGCGTTTACAATAACAATTTTGTACTGTGCCTTGATCTAAGTTGGTCGTTTAATTGAACTATTACCAGAACTGCACATAAAAGAGAGTTCGAGACTGCGATCAATTGAATTGCGTTCTCTTGAAGCGTGCTTCGGTGCGCACACGCTTGTTCGAATCAACCAATCACCACGCTGAATGGGACGAACTAGGTGGAGCCTGTAGAGCTCCTCCCACCGCCCTCTAAAGAAGTTTTAGTGAGTATAGGATTACAGATAATAGAGTAACACTCTTGCTTTCTTTTATGGAGTTGCTTTATTGAAATTTAACTCGAGAATACGATTACAATTCGAAGGTTAACTTGCAATTGATACGTTTAAAGCTCTCGTCTTATTACTTTGAGTTTAGTGTTCAAATTTAATTTTGTTAAGTCAGACTGATCTCTAGAGTTTCATACTTATATTTACTGTTATTGTGTTTAAGAAGAAAAAACAATTGACGGTCACGTAGAAGTGTTTTATTTGGAATAATTAGGGTTACATATAAATAATTTATACTGTTCTGCCCGTGAAAAAAAGAAAGGCAGCAAATTTAAATTATAATTAATAATAAATGAGTTTAAGAATTGCCTAGATTTTCGGATAAAAGAAACTTAAAATGTTTCACTAAGTAAAATACTTTCATGCTAATGTTTTTAACTTAATAAACATCAAGAGATAGATCTTTTGTCCTGATCTCGAATATGTAGGTAACACGCAATTTTGAAAAGATGCTTTATGTGCTCTTTTTTTCGTAGGGTGATTGTTTTTACAACATTAAACTTAAATTAATATAGGTACGAAATGTCCCTTAAAAGGGACCATGCGAGAATATAGAAACAGGTAGAAGTGTCAATTCAATATACGGCATATTGAATAAAAATGTAGAGCATTCAACTTGTTAAAGTCACTGGTCACCTAGAGCTTTTTTATTTTATTCATACAAAAGTAAAACTGAAATTAATTAAAAGAAGCACCGGTAAAATAAACTCATCAAAATTTACATTAATTCAGCGTTATTAAAAATATTTTTTAATATTGAAATTAATTTAGCATAAAAACTTTTTTATAACATAATAATAATAATAACGCACACATTCGACATGGCCCCGCACTAGGGAAACCCTGTGTCGCGTGCCGTGGATACACGCATAGACAAATTACACCCAAACTCACGAGAGAAATAAATGTAGGCCGTACAAATATTTCTCCCAGTTCGGGAATTGAACCTGGGACCTCTGCGTGGCAGTCCGTTATGGTAACCTTTCGGCCACAGAGGCAGTTATGATACCAATTGACGGGACGAATAAGTCATGCATCTGGTGGTAAGCGACACGCCTGTCCATAGCAGATGCAGTGCATCTAAAGGGCACAAACACAGCGACTGTCGCCCTGAGACATAAGTTGACAAGTTCCATGTGCCTGTAATTCCACCACCTATAATTAATTACTGGTACTATAATTAATTTTCATTGATATTATTAGTGGTTAATTTTCAACAAAGACTTTTGTTCTAACATTGCAACTATGGCTAATCTAAATGGATTAAGATACTCATATAAGTTATGTCATTACAATTTTTGGACAGGTATTTGTTCCTCAACTGCAGATAAACTCTGTGGGCATTAAAACTAAAGCCAGGTTTTATTAAATTGTGGTTACAAAAGTAGAGCAAACAATGCAAACTACAGAAAGATTATCAATTCACGATTATTACTGGTTGTAATTTTTCTTATCGTCACAAAATAGGCTATCTGATATTTTTTACATAATTTTTATCTGTACAGTCGCTAATTTCTAGAGCATTGCAAAGTTTTATTTTTTTAAATCAACAGTCTGACAGATATTGAACTCTTAGGCTTTCGCTTTTACACATAACAAAAAATCCGTATATATATATGAGTGCTGCGGCGCTTGTAAAGGTCCCTAAATGTTGGTTTCTTTAAAATAAAAAAACTACAAATACAAGCTATGCCTTAGGTCCGAAAACAAAAATGTTATAGTTTAGATTTTCTGACAAAACAAAGAATGCTTATAATTCCGTCTAGAGATACGGTAATTGCTTTCAATGCTATGGATAATCTGACTGGTTGCTGGCTCATATACCTATTATAAAAACAGAGTAATAAAGAAGTAGAAAAGACACTGAATTTAAATTTTATTCAACAGTATACCCTGACGATTGCATACAAAATTGTCAATATAAAGCTGTAGTATTGAAGTCATGCGTCGTGTGCGGGCGCTATCTAGAAGAGTATCAAGACGATGCCGTTACTGTCAGCTGCGACACGATAACTGCGCGTGGGCAACTGCCATAGAGTAGGTTACTATCAGAAGTATGACAACAAATATTCCGTTTCACAAAATATATGTAATTTTTAAATGTAGAAGACACAAGGTGAACACTTTTAGTATTAAACTCAGTTAAGGAAATGAACTTAGTACTAAGTTTATTCGTAAGTTAAAATAATTAGACTGACTTTACTGTGTCAAAAGTTACAAAACAAATATTTATTTGAAATCTATAATGTATACGTAAAAATGAACGTTTTTTTTTAGTGCGTTCTATTATTATTCATCTGGTTACTATTATAAATCTTGTATGAGTTCTTGGTACACATACCACGTAAAAGTTTCTGAAGTATTAGATCCTGCATCTAGGCACGGGTATCTTCTAAAAAGAAGGTGAAGTCCGTCTTTTACAGATCTAAAAAAAAACTATCTTATTTCCGTGGTATTGCAACTAGAAATAAAAGCAGCCGAGATTTAATTATGTCACTTATAAAATTACTATAGCTCTACGTAAAGTTTCAATACATTTGGACTATTTGAATAATAGTACCTAATAGACGTCTCTACACATTTATATACTCTGTACTTATATCAAGTACTTACTATATTCATACTAATGGCCGCCGCAATCACAAATGTCACCGTTAATTCGCATACCAGCGATACGAAAGCAATGGTTGCGAGCTTCAATGCCATTTTCAAGTAAAATAAAACCGCACATGTGTGAACGTGTCTTCAGTTTTGAATGTAAATTGTTTTTAGTCCTCATTACTTCTTACGTTCGAGTTAGATTTCAAATGTACTTTGACTACTTATTAATAGCAAATGAAGGAAGGAATAAATGAGGGAAATTTGATTCTAAGAGAAAATGATAGTATTTTTGAAAAATTGAGATTTTTTTTAAAATTTATTATGACATTGTAGCATAAAAGTAGTATAATTACAGGTTTGGTTTGTTGTACCCGAGGTTTTGTAACATTCTTTACAATATTTGAGGCTATCATTGCTAAAGCATAATCACATTCAGTTTTTTTCTCAATATTTTTTATGCATGAAACTAACATTCAAATATAAAATAATTATGCACTTCAGTGTCATTTAAAGTAATATTGTAGAAAAAAATGAATACAATTTGATTTTTTCTTATGATACCAAACGACGAACAGGTTGTGTTACCTGGTGGTAAAACAAAGATTTGAGAGATACTGCTACTGTGTCCGTCACCCTGACCCATAGGTAAGTTGACAAGTCTCATGTGCCTATAATTGCACCACCATCCTTAGCCTTCAAAACCGGAACACAATAGTGTGAGTGGTAGTACTTCCCTAGACGATCTCTTTCACAAGGAGCTCTACTGCTACTAAGCTAATTAATACTTGATATTTTTTCTACAATCTCGGAATTGAAGACTGATTTATAAATATACCTACACTCCTCGAAGGTGACATCCGTGTAACGAAAACAGGTACACATGAAGTTTTTAAAGAAAAACATTAACCGTAAAATGAAGACAAATAACTCGCGAAACCGTGCTTAACATTCGAAACAGCGCAAACGCACGTTCCGAACGCATTGTCAAAACACCTTATACAATTTCACAACCGTACAGAAAAAAAAACAAGGAAAAACATCCGTACCGTGTGTGGTCGCGAAATAAAGACCCGCCACTAAATTCGAATAATGCGCACTCGAAACAGCAAATATTTTTCAAACACCTTTAAGGACAATAATCCTGTGTGAATCGCCGGTAATTTTGGTGTCGGTGACAATACTGTCATTTCTGTTTCCAAAAGGAAAAGGGACTTTGTTTAACACAGCGGGATTTCCGATTCAGGTGATTGCTATGTAATTTGTGAGTAATTCTCTGCTATAAAGCGGCCTAAAGTCCCCACCTATTATTATGTTGTCATAGTGTTTAATGGAAGGGTAGGATTGTAATGTGTTTGCATTTATTTCTTTTAAACCCTGATCTTTTACTTTGTTCCTAATAACAGCTTCATAATAAAGTGCAGAAACAACAAACCGTTGAAGTAGGTTTTTCTACAAAACTATATGAGCTTTGTAATAGTAGTTAGCCTGTTAAGAAATAAGTGTCTGTTAGAATCAGTAAAGTCAATTCTTTTTTAAAATGTGAAGGAATACGGCAACTAATAAACCGACCAATTTGGAAAACCACAAAAGGCGTTAAATCTGTAACGAATCACTCTTTAAATTTGTTATATGAATAACCTTAAAAAATCGCTTCACCAGAAACATGATACACTCACGGACAGTCACAATTTGTTACCTTTTTAACACATCGTATATTACCAAAATCTGAAAAAAATAAGACATGTGGGCTTTTATAAAACGTGTTTTGAAAAGAATCGAGCTTTATGTCATTTTGATACACTCTTAAGAGCCTTTGTGTGTGACTGAATCGACAATGGAGTCTTTTTATTCATGTGAACAACTTTTAAGGTCTAAATCGATTCGGAGTTTGAATTGAATCGATTTTTCAAGCTCAGTAGTCGTCTTTTGTTGCTAATAGCGAGAATGGTCTTGGGTTTTACGTTAACCTTTATAATTACCGCTTTTACCTCTATTAATCCTGTATTGTGCATCGATTTGATCAATGATGGAAATGTACCTATTTGTTTTCACCAGTAGGTGCAGTTGCATTCATGATTGCCACACTACTGCACTGTGATTAAAGTTTGGTTAATTTGAATTTCGAACAGATTTACGTGATTTTAAAACATCAGGATTGGCCAATTTGAATTTTGAAAAAGTCGTAGTCGTTTCATATACTCTTTTCTGAATGTGTTTTGACTTGGTCGTAGAGGAACTATTTAATGTAATATATAAAAAAGCAAAAATTTGACTTAATTTTAAAGTAACTCTTCTACTCCAGAACTACGGCCTTAACTTGTGACTTTGGCATCAAATAACTAGTCCAATTCAATATAAGGGTATGTTATAAGTAAAATTTCATTCCATGGACTTATTTCTATATAGTGTATATCTTATTTCTTATTTTCTATAAAGTGTAAGCTTTATAGAAAATTCATATTCTATGAATTTTCCATAAAGTATAATAAAAGTATACGTCCGACCGGAAAGTTATACCTACAATAATGTGGAACCACATTTCTATTAAACCTATATTACACATACTGTTTATAAAAATATTTTATTAACTTTTCATATCAGCTGATTGCTTTGTGTACCTACTTCTTTTTTTTTCTTTGTTTCATTGTTTGTTTTTTTAATTTAATTATTGCGTATGTAAAGTGTATCGCAGCTAGTGAAGTCATCGTTTTTCAATAAGACAATTACATTTCCAAAGTGTAAGACATTCATTACTCGTTTATATCAAGCATAAATCACTGAAGCTTTATTAATGAAGACATCTCTCTTCTGTATTATACATGCACATAATTTGATACCAACAACCGGGAGAGCGCCATCTATCAGTCTATTGGAGAACTTACTCCATTTGTTAGGATTATGAAATCGACACAGATAATGAAATATGACAAGATTATGTAAAATAGAAAATATTTTATTTATTTACATAGCGAGTTTTGATATTTTTCTCTGAAAATACCGGTGGCCATATTTCCTCTTCTTTCAATTTTGTTCATGAGGTTAATGAGCGTTTCATTTAATTAAATAATGTTTTAATAGTTTTAATATTTCTTAGCTTTTTATTTAACATTTAAGTTTTTTGCTAGTTTAAAATTATTTGAACATTTTTAGGCAATTTTTGCTGTATTCTACATTTAAAAGTAACGCCATTCTTGAAGTCTGCAATATTCATTTCAGAATATGTGATTCTTGTTCAGAACATTTGATTAATGCTATTGCCTTTCATTATTTAAAAATGTGTATTGTTATTCTATAAGCTAAATCAATCATATCTTCTATATTTTTTATATTTCCCGTGTAACTGTTCAAGACATATTTTAAAAAGTTGAATATAAAGTACTTTGACGTCTTTCTCAGTTTTAGTATTAGTAAATATTATATTAATATATTGTTTTCTATAAGCCAGGCTCAGTACAACTGTTTGTTGAATTATGATACATATTTTGGTCGTTCAAGATTACCCATGCTTTATTTAGAAATTTGATATAATCGACGAGATAGTCAATAGAAACAACAATATTTATGGTAGTCATCAATATTTAATTACACTACGTAATGTGTACATAGATTAACATCGGAAATACTATCTTCAAAAGATTACAAAAAAAACTTTATAATAAGGCCAAAGGAGGAAGACTTCACACTTAATAATGTAAAATTCACAAAATATTATTTCTTAATAAGTTGTATATAATTACAAGCTAGTCTTAAAACTAAGGGACGGAGTGCACAAGTCTGACTTACCAGTATAATTTAATATTTACATACAAAAATGAGATCAGAAAATGTACAAGGTTAAGAAAACAAAAATTGCAGATTTTAATACTAAAGAACAACCCAGAGCTTAAGAACCATAATCGTGAATAAACATAACTATTCATACGATATTTTGTTTTGCAAAAAAAATAACAAGGGGATAAATTATCACCGCTATTTGACCGTGTGGTCACCATCAACTGGTTCCATAAGTTTGATGGTCAATTTACTGTCTATTTTTATAGCTGTACCCAAGACGGCTCTAAAACTTAAGACTACAAAGTTTTTTATATGTATTTAATCAGTCTTTTTTTCACTACTCATTCACATGTGCTAGTTTTCATCTTCGGTGTCTAAGTTGTCAATTGGAAAGTTGGGATTTAGTAAGGGACTTTTTCCATTGCTTCCGCTGGGTGAGGTGTTAACTGAGGAGATTCCTACTAAATTGTGTGTGAGACTATGGCGCCTTAAATCGCAGTTTCTTCTGAAGACCTTTCCACAAGAGGAGCAGTTGTAAGGCTTGATGTCAGTGTGTGTTAGGAGATGAGTCTTGAGATTGGACCTTTGGTTGAAGCTACGACTGCAGACGGGACACTTGTGTGGGGACTCCTCCATGTGTAAAATCTTATGGACGGCCAACGTCCGGGATTGACAGAACCCTTTTCCGCATTCGAGACACTTAAAAGGCTTCTCCTTGGAGTGGATATATCTGTAATAGAAATTTTCGATTAAAGATATGTAGATAAATATTAAGTTGCTTTATTCGTTCGGATATCAAAACGATGTTGTATTTAAATTTAATTTGAATTGCTATGATGCTTACAACGTTCATTATTTGTTGAAAATACCACATACAAAACATGAAGGAAAATAAGGACATCAATTCAAGCCTATATAAAATTTGAACGTGAAAATATGTGTTCATAAACTGCAATATTACTTTAAACTTCAGCAATATGTCATTGAAATACAACGTTGAAAGCCTGACATAAATAAACATCCTACAGCGAAAACGGAAAATCAAGCGCATAAAATGCTTAAGTAACAGCACCATTTAGCTGGAAAGGCTATCATTGAGAAGGGCAATAAATACATCATGTCTGGAGGCGCCGAAACATCGGCTCTCGCGTGTTCTGAACACCTTGTGGGAGCTGGGAAGCAAACAAGCGCCCGCGGGATATTGGTAATAAATTGGCATGTACACTCTCAATTTTATTGCCAGTCCCATTAATTTACGCCAACTCAAAACCAACCACACAGTTATACCATCTGGACAAACATCTACATACTTAGATAAGCAATACACTTTACTGATACAAAATTTATGATCCCATGTCAAAGTCTAATAAAATAAGCGTGAAAAAGATAATCAAACAACACAAACAGTAATTTCAATAAAACAAATCTTTGTTTTATAAAACGTAGGAATTATACAATTTTAATTAAATGTATCCGTACAACTTGCAATTAACACCGTATAACGTATAATCAATAATAACACAAAACACGATGCCCGGCAATCGAATACAATTCGAGGAAATTATCTACGTATCGGATAAACAAATATTCTACGAAAGAAATTAATGATGTGCTCAAAGTAACGTAATACGTGTAATAATCGTTGGGATTACTTAGATTGGGGACGATAAATGGGTATAGGATGATGAATGAAATAATAATTTCAATATTAAAAGACGAGATGATGATGATTAGGGAACGAGTATGCGCGCGCAATGGAGCGTGACACGACACCGCCGCGGTGCAGCGTTAGGCCTAACTCGAAGCAACACGACATCTCCGTTGGCTAATTAAGCTTGCAATACTTATTAATAGACTATGAAATAGTATTCTTACTAAGTTTAAATGTTTTTAGAAGTGATAGTTCAGAACCGAGTTTAGTTATTTCATTATAAGATTTATTGATGAGGATAATAGATTAATTAATCATTGCAGAGTTGTAAAAAGGGTTAAGATCACTGAATTTAAACTTAAAAGATTTGCGAAAGGATATCTACACGAAAAACTAAACAAGATACAAATTAATTTAGGGTCATTATCAGAATT
Organism: Hyposmocoma kahamanoa; assembly: GCF_003589595.1. NCBI lineage: Eukaryota > Metazoa > Arthropoda > Insecta > Lepidoptera > Cosmopterigidae > Hyposmocoma > Hyposmocoma kahamanoa. Next base: position 10,332,875 of record NW_020653853.1, read on the forward strand.
CCAATCTGCACAAAAAAATCTCAACAATCCGAACAATAAAACTTGATTTTGTATGCGAGGGATATTTACCATGTTTTTTTTTGTCATCCATATTAATCCTCTCGTCAGGATCACCACGTGTTTTGTTAAAACCCGTCGAAGTCTCGCTTCGGTCCATTATAATGTATCGTGTCAACGTACATCGATTGAACATTGACAGGCCGGGCTCGGCCCGGCTCGGGTTAACCCTCTGGCGTCTACACGAAATTTATTTTATTGCTACAGAGATACGGTGATTTGGAAGGAAATTGCCGAGAGACAGGTGTTAAGAATTCAACACCTTTAGCTCTTTTTGGTGGGTGTTCTTTATAAGTGGAGTAATAGATTAACAAAGATAACGACTTCTTATATGACTATTGTTATTCTTGATTGTGTTTGATATATTTGTCATGTTTGGTATTCTAATACCGGCCAAACATATCAGTTTTAATTGTAACAAGGCATGTAAAAGATATTTTGTGATAAATAAGATAAGCGCAGAGTTTTACAAAGAATTCAGAGAAGGGTACAAAATGAAAGCCAAAATTAAAACATCGACTCTTCTTGGATTAGCGGCGGTTTTGTAACATAATTTACGAGCGTGACGAACGACTTGTCGATACCATCAGCTCGAACCATACTTGACCCTTTTTGTTTTAAATATTTTCCCCTCACCGCCATTATTCAAAGTTGCTCATAACATTTTGCATTGAAACCCGAGGACTAATATCTTTTATTGATATCGAAAAATGAGATTCGTGAACCTCTAAAATGTATCTCGACACAGTATTATTATCTTTTTAAGCAAGAGCCGGGCCATTCGATCCGTACTTTTGGGATAGGGAAACAAAATTAATCACTGTAATTGATTTACTCGGTCGCTTGAGTGTGAAGATAATGTTTCGAATATCGATAAGTGTTCATTAAGATAACAGTGACGAATTACGTGCTTATGTTTTGCTGGTTAACATTTAGAACTTGAACCTGGTCAAGTCTTGACAAGTCTGTTTCTGTCTATTTAACGTACATGATCTGATAAATCATTCCTCACGTTAGGCTAAGCAAACAGTTCAGCTAGTCTGTATATCTCGAATAATATAATTTTAATGCATAATAATTTAAAAAAAGAGTACACAGTTACCTGTGGTCTCGTAGATGATCTTGCCGTCGGAAGGCTTTGCCGCAAATGTCGCAAGAATAAGGCCTCTCGTCCGTGTGCGTCCTTTCGTGGATAAGTAAGTTGTAGGATTTCGTGAATTGCCGATTACAAAACTTGCAAATGAATTGTTTCTTTGTTCTAGTTCCACTACCAGAGGTTTTCGGTTTATTTGATATACTACTTCCCGTCGAAGACGTAGAACTATTAGTAGATTTGGAACTTGAGGAATTAGAAGGTTGCGGGGATAGAGGCGCTTGCGATGGACTTCCGTTCATTTGTTGTTGATACATTGCATTCATTATGAGACTTGGATATCCGTTGTCCAAATTTTGTGATGAACTGTACCCATATTTTGACGTTGATTCCAAATGTTGCTCCAATGCAAATTCGTCTTCATTATCTAATAAAGCTAAATCTTCCTCAACTTCTTCTGATAAATCAACATCTTCTGCCGCTATTGCATCAGATAACGGATATTCTTCCGGCGTTTTAGGTGAAAATTCTCTAGTAGTATTTTCTGTTGCATCTACATCACTTATTTTTGCACTTGCGGTAGCTATTCTTAAGATATCTTGCTTAGATGTTGAACTATTATCAGATGCATTAGGTTGACTTGTAGTATTTACAGAAGAGACAGATGTTAGACGTTGTAAAGTCAAATAAGATTCCAATGCTTGTAAGTTTAAAGCGGCAGCTGCTGCTGAATTTGAAGGCAGGAGTGCGGCTTGTTGTAGAGAATTCATCATTGCATTTTGAAGAGAAATGACAACGCCTTGAAGTGATCTTTGTAGCATGTTTTCTTGTAACAATGCAGCAGACGCTAACGATAAATTCAAATTTGTACTTGTAGATGAACTATGGGTCTTACTTGCATTAGCTTTCGTCTCCGGATGTGGGGATGGTGGGTCAACTGCCAACAGTCCATTCATGTCTGTTGAGGTCTTGGTATCCTGTATTTGTAGGTTATTCTTCAGCTTGATGATAGCGCTTTCCAAAGAATTCAATGTAGATTTGCTTGATCGCGAGGAACTTTGCTCTTGCATCGTGAATCTGTGTTTCAACCAAACGTTGTAATATGAACATTGGAGGATGATGTTTGAAAATGCACGTGCGTCGCGGGGCGCGGGGATGTGTCGCGTGCGCGTGCGCTGTTCGAAGCACGCGCGGTGCGGCGGCGTGCGAGGCGGCTGTACGGCGCGGCGCGACTGAGCCGCCGGGCAGCCGCCGGCCGCCCCGCCCCCACCTCGACCCGCGCCTGCCTTCCCGCCTCACAAAAGCTCTCTATTTTAGGCAACTCTTTGTACGAGTAATGGTCACCTCACGCTGCCCTAACGACAGACACGTCCATGAGAACAACGTTGCGCCAGATTTGTTGAATCCCTTTCAAGTGTAATGAGATTCTGAATGGAATCGGGCTTGGCTGCTATGGGAAAACAATGTATTGCAGCGATCGCTCCGGTTGTTTTGTCAGTGGGTCACGCGCTATCTCTAACATAGCGACCTGCGTTGTATATATTTTACTATACAATACTTTCCGATACTGTTATTATAACCTGTTTATGTATTCGTTTGGTTCCTGCAGGTTTCTGTTACGACTATAGTACGTATATCAAAGATAGAGATGCTTTTAATAACTATAACTTTTCCGTGCTGGACTATATTACAATTTTAACGACTATAAGCTTCTCATTAAGTGCATCTTTTATAGGACTTTTAATTAAAACTAGAAGTATCTTTTTAGGGCTTTGTTTGAATGATGGGTGGGCATTAAAATTATTGGTGGCATTGGCCGGCGCCCATAAAGCGGACATCGGAGAACGAGCTGGAAACAAAAGTAGACATTAACCAAATAAATATTAAACCGAGGCAGTGTCCCTTTTCTCGTTTACTTTTGATAGTGTCAAGAACATTGAGACAGGGCTGTTATGGGTTGATGATGTTTCTTAAGATTCTAAGGTCAATTCTATGCAATTTACATTATGAACGGTTCATAGTACTAAAATTAAGATTTACGTTCTATGGACGAAAGAGATATATAAATAGTATAATATCGTAGTCATGATTTGAATTGACGTATCAACCCATGCACATATGACTCCTGCTACGTGGCTCCTCTAATCGGCCATTGTCAACCACTCTGGCTCAATGTGGTTAGGGGACTTTATTGTTTTCGGTAATATTCTGATTTTAGCATGATATTTTTAACCGACTTCAAAAAAGGAGGAGTTCCTCAATTCGACAATATTTTTTTTTGTATGTTACGTGTGAGACGCGATTTGTGAACCGATTTTGATGATTCTTTTTTGTTGTAAAGAGTGTACCTCATTAGTGGATCCATTTAAATTTGAATAAATGGAAGGATGGCAAACTAAGGGATGAATGTTGATGAATGTGGTTTTTTTAGTATCGACTCTGTATTGAAATTATCACAAGGTAATTTTCAAGCCAAGTGATAATTAAAATAAACGGTAAACTAAATTCCATGTGCGTATAGAGAATTTCTGTGCAACAAGCACATAGAGAAATTAGTAAGAAGAAGAATAACTGTAGCACGATTAAATTTGGAAATAAAAAGTAAAATTGAAAGTAAAATTTTGATAATACAATTTTTTCAAGATCAGATCAGACGAAAATTGTTTAAAAAAATATTAATTTAGACAGTTCTGCATTTTAAAAGTTCTATATACAAAATGCATGTAGAGACATAAAACAAAAGCATAAGCACACAAACCCTTAACACACAAAATGTTTATTAAGCTTGTCACGGCCAAGTTAATATTCGGTTAATATTTGATATTTCCATTTGCTTTTGTGAAGTGTGAAAGTAAAATAAGCAGACATAATGTTGATGAATTCTCGTCTTTTAAAACTGCTTTGGTTTTGCACTTATACAAGAGGTATAAAAAAGCTTTCATCTAGTGTTCGTCCTCATGATAAAAAACAAATTGATTCTTCATAAAAATATGTAATTGACAGCGCACGCTTGGTGCGGCGAAATATTATTTTTTGTCCAAATATAAGGTAATTTTTTAAATATTTTGTGAATTTTTACTTATATTGTTTATTATCATCACTAAGATCATCAGCTGAAATGATGGCATATTTTTGATACATTCAGCTCATAATGTAAACATAGGATCTGGAACATAAAATTTATAAACATGTCTGGAAAAAGCGAATTCACCAAATTGTGTAGTTTGTAATAAAATTAAAGACGTCAACATTTGTTGGCAGAATGTACAAAGAACGAAAGCCAGTGACAACTACTGATGATTCTATTATAATTGAACCGCTCCAATGTCAACTTCTTCCAAGGGATTCTGTCTGAACCCTTGTCAAAATATACAAAAATGTTATGTGACATGGTAGATTGGCGATAGTTAACGTAGTACTTTTAATGTAATAATAATATAAAAATAATTTTGCTATAAATTGCACGACAATTCGAATAAGGTTATTATAGGATTGGCATGTTCTCTAGAACAAAAGTCCTAAAATTAAATGAAGATTTCAAAAAAAGGCTAGAAAGATTATTTATTATTTTTTTAATTTATTATGACTAGATTATTTATTTAAAACTTTTATCCGTACTTACACGGATAAAAGTTTTAAATAAATAATCTTCCCGCAATGTTCAATGTCCTTTTTGTTAGAGAAGACTGTAGCTATATAGTAATAGTATATGATGAAGGTCTACGTCCAGTACGTTAATTTAGTTTTGAACACTACTTGGCATTAGCTGTCAGCACTTATTAACACTGTATTTATAATAAAAGTGAGTTAAATATCATGTATCGTCAACATATTTGATGCTAATGGGTATTCACGAAACATCTAAAACGCTGGTTCAGAATAAGTGAGGTTGTTAATGCGTCTCGACAAGTGGGATCCAAGCTTTTGCTCTTAATATTAGACAGTATTATTAAGTTGTATAGGCCATAAAATAGGAGACAGAATTTGCTGTACGTAATTACCTACTAAGAATTCAGTAGGCGGTACAATTTACTTACTATAATATATAAGCACTTGAACAAGAACTCAAACAGGCTGATACCAGGTAGACACTTGTATGTTGCAATAGTGCAACAATTTGCTACAATCCTAATCGTTGTTACGGATACTGAGTAAAGACAAAAGGCGCATGCTCCAATAGAGCGTGATAATTACACAATTGACATGAGAAACGGGGAAATAGAACGTTTAAGCTTGAGATTGAAAGACGGTGTGAAGGTAGTTACGATTTTGTGAGAACTTGTAGCGAATTGCTCAAGAGTACAGTTGCAGAACTCAAGTGCATAAGGATAATAAATTTATGATCACTGACCAAAGTTAAATGTTAAAGACTTTAAGTTCAGAAACTCAAGATATATTGTAGTATAAAATTAACTGCAACTGTTGCGCCTGACTTTTAGGGAAATAGGGTAAAACACACTTGCCTAGATGCTGATAACTATGTCGTTTGTTCTATGTGATTAAAATTTAAGCTCTCCAAAGCATCTAGCTCTCACAGCAGGAAACACATGCCACCATCTTTTTGGTAAAGAAATTCCAACGATGTGTAAAGATCTTCTCTAATGTGCTACTCTACTCCTTTCGATCTTGTGTTTTGCTCATCAACGTTTACCCGCAACTTTAACAAGGTCATCAGTTCAGCCTATCGACTGCCTACCTACGCTTCTGTACCCTTCTCTGGATCACTACTCAAGCACCCTTTTATCCAATCGGTGGAAGACCACCGATTGGATAAAAGGGTGCTTCTCTACTCTACGGGGCATATGGCCTGTCCATTCCCATTTTCTGCTAGCTAACACTTTGGTTAGTCGATAAGATTGGTGCTTTTTCCGGATCTCTGTGTTCCTGAGTTCAATTTAGGGAAGATATATCCAACATAGTCCGTGCTATAGCTCTCTGAGTGGCCTGTAGCTTTTGCACTGTCTGTCTTATCAGCGTTCATGACTTAGCTCATAAATTTGTTCTAAAATTTGTAAAGACGTTTGCATCACAGGTATAACATTATGTAAGTTAGAATATTACCAGACAATGATAAACCATTTGTAACATTTTCGCGCTAGGCGTCGATGTTGCATAAATTATACATCATACATGTGCAACATTATAAGGGTCACAACACACGTCGCAAGTTGTCGACCCTACGTCCCTAATTCGTTTAGGCGTTAGGCGAGCACGAGCGTTCGGGCGTTCTCACGCCGCCACCGCCCGGGGGCAGCGCGCGCGCACGACTCCACCAGATATAAAATTAATTTATCTATAACTATTGCAGCCATGCTATGTGGAGTGCGGTGGAGTGTCTGAAGTTAATAATGGAAATGAACCTTTAGTTTGGATGTAGAGTATCAGTTAATAGGACAAATAATTATCATAGCAATTCCTGTACCGTCCGTTATTTTGTCATTTTCGTTACGACTTTTTTCCTTTTTTTATATTATCAAGTGACGGGACGAACAAGTCGTGCGCCTGGTGGTAATTGACGCGCCTATCTATAACAGTTGCAGTATCATAGATCTTATAGGTACTGCCACTTCACCCGTCACCTTGAGACATAAGTTGACAAGTCCCATGTGCCTGTAATTTCACCCTTACCCTTCAAAACTGGAACACACTAACGCTCACATTATCGCTTGGTGGCAGAAATAGGTAAGATGGCAGTACTTCCCTGGACGGACTCTTTCACAAGGAGTACTATTGCTACTAACTTCTTGTTATTTTGTAACAATTATAATGTTTAAATTGTATGTCAATAGTAAAGCTTTCGACGTCAATTTCAAATAAGAAAGCTGCGATGAACGTTTACATTCAATTTAAGTTATTCTTAACTTTACACTAAAGGCGAAATACTTATTGATGACATGACAATTAAGTTAGTCCCAAAACAACCTCAGCATGGTCACATCATAACCACACAGTTCGTAACATTTCAGCTTTCTCCAAGCTATCTTGTGATTTACGAACTCGCCAAACATGCTCGGTTTTGGACAGAATTTGTACAGTTAATCTGATGATCGTCAACCATATTCGTTACAATTTATACTCATAACATAACGCATAACGAAGACAAACATGCTCTGTAAGCTTTTGGTGTAGTACTTATCGAACACCAATTTGGAATCTTTAGTACTTAAACAATAGTAGTAACAGTACAGCTCCTACTAACCTAACCTTACCTATTTCTGCCGCCAAGCAGTAATTTGAGCATTACTGCATTCCGGTTTTGAAGGGTAAGAATGCTGGTGAATTTACAGACACGTGGGACTTATCAAATTACGTCTCAGGGTGAAGGGAGCAGTGGTAGTGCTCATAAGATCTTTGCGACTTAAACGTCTGAATGGCACTGCAGCTGTTATGAATAGGCGTGTCGCATATCACCAGGCGTAGTTCTTCATCTCGCCACTTGGAATCATAAAAAAAACTACAATAATTTGAAAGACAATAATGTGTAAAACGTTTAGAATACAGCCTTAGTAACTCTTTCAAAATTGATCTGGGAGTTTTTTTGGAAAATTTTGTCAGAATAAATATAAAGAACCTAATCAATCAACTACCTAACAAAAATATAAATTAAGATGAAGACTGTCGATGACGTCATTCTTAAGGCTTTATATTCTAAAATGGCAGCGTCCATGTTCTAAGTTTCTTCCGTACATAAATTCTACTTTTATCCGGTCATCAGAGATTACATTAGAAGTATTATGAGATGTAAATTATTATCCAGTGTCAGAGGTGGAATGGAGGAGGATGTCATCATTTAGGTGGAAGTATCTTGGTGAAAGAAGAAGCTGTTAATAGGTTAGAGGGCTTTTTGATTATATGAAAACGCTGAAGTGGGATAAATACTTTGCTATTTAATTTTAAAGTGATTTTCATCTACATTTTTCATCACATTAGATTGAAGTTGTGATGTGCTTAAACATTATATTACAAAAAAAGGGTGCTTTAACTTTCTAGCAGCTATATATTAAAACACAAAAAGCAAGAAGTAAGGACAAAATCAAACTGGATTTTGAATATAAACATTTGATTAATATTAATTTATCAAAAAGTGACGAGCTCTTAATTGGTGCTATAACGTCAGAAAATAATTCGCGAAACTTGCCTTTCATTACAACCATACTTGTTACAATCCAACATAAACAACGTCACCTCGCACGAAACCCTAATAGCGCCCATTATAGGCGTCATATCACAGATATACCGTCCGAAATTATCCGTTTAATAACGAGCTCATAAAACATTATCGCTTTGATGATCATCCTCCACAGAAACTGTGAGACAAGTAAGGTGATAAGTTTAGCGTAGAGTGTGGTACAAGATATATAACATGATAATTGATGAGACAATGATAGTAATGCAAAAATGTTTACTGTTAATTTTTGTAAGTTACTAATGCTAAAGACGCTAATACTAATGCTAACGTAAGCATTTTGTAATAGACTTTGATGTTATATTATTAGATGTAATAGATTTTGTAGGACACACAATGAATATAGTACAAATGATAATACAACTTAAAGTAATCCTTTGGATGTGAACCCTTCTCCTCAGTGGAAACCCATGCTCTCAAGTGGGACTTAGTGAGACGGTTTAGAAGACTTTATTTGTAATCGTTATGTAATTAACACTAATTAGCTGCCATGATATCGAAATCGAGTCAATAGATAATATATCTTTACCCTTACTGGTTCTTCGAAAAGCTACTTAACAAGACTTGTGCACCGGATTTGTTTCATGTTTAATGTTATCTCTCAAAATATATATCTTGTATAGTTTTAAAAAAAACAGTTCCTCATAGTCTTGCTACTTCAACCATACACATTATGCAATGGCTTGGCGCAGTGCGTGACCGCTAGTGCGCCCACACGCGCACGCGCCGATCCGCAATTTGCATCAACTATGATACCAACTTTACTGCTATTGGTGCCTGTCTGTTACCTGCATCTATTGTTTTTTTACAATTTATATTGTCCTGGTACTCGGATAACAGGTTTCTTTAATAGTATTAATTTGTACTTGACATAAATCACTGTCATCTTCGACGCCTCGATCAGATGATTGTAAATTGATTGAACCAGTACGAATTATCTGTCGTAACAGTTTTAGAAGTACAAAAGCGCAGAATCCATAAGCAGAAGAAATCAATGCCGTCAGCTGAGAAATAAAAAATAATAATATAGTTGTTTCAAATAACAACCACTGTTTAAAAATGGCTTGTCGTATTCTTTCTTACCCAACATTACAAAAACCTTTAAAAATAATCATCTATATACAGCTACAATCACCTAATGATTGTATGTGTAAATTAAATGTCACCAGCTGGTTAAATGACAACAAGGCTCTATCAACTAGTTAGTAACCGATTTTCAAGCTCAACAGCGATTTCAAAGAAAGATATTTCCGTCCCAAACAAAGTGCATTCAATGTCTCATTTCGACTAAGCGAATCATGCTCTTGTAAACAGCTGTGACTAAAAGGGCAATTTCTCGCTCGACTCTTGCAGATAGATGATATTATTACACCGGAACAAAAGTGATTTGAAGACTGCAAAGATTATGGAATTTATCTTGAATTATACGTAAATGTTCTGTCTTTGCTGTGCTTGGAAGTTTATTTAAGGTTTTTGAAATAATGAATTCCAATTTGTTTGAGTTGCTTTTATTACCTTACACATATCTAAGTACGATTTTGTAATAAAAACAGAATTTTGTCATTGTAGACTGAAGTTATTAAAGTATAACCTATAGGTATTAATTTAAAATACAAACATGCAATTATGAATTAGACACTGTATATATTACTTTCTATTAAATATCAAAAAGATTGTTCTTATTTAAATACTCACAATTTACAATTCTTGAAAGGAATTTAAATAATGAACTCCAAAATTTCACTCTCACTCTCTCAGACTTTTTTCTCTCCTTTCTCCTCTATATATTAGAACGAGATAGCAAACAGGAATGTTCCGAATAAAGGGTTACTAATGCATCGGAACCGGTTGTATGCAATTTTAAACGCTAGGGTCGGAGGTCGCCGACGTTCAAGACGGTTATGATTTTATTTTTTACTCTGTGAGCATTATAAAGTAATTTGAAGTCTGGTTTTTAATAAAAAGAGAAAGGTATTTTGCGAAAGACTTTTTTTTGGAACAAAACGTTTTAATATTAGATATACTTACTGAGTTCATGGTTATACCTAACGGTAGGTAAAAGTTTTCGTAAATATTTTTAAAGTTCAATTAATTATGTATTACCTACTTCACGTACCTGTCAATAAAGTCTGAACAAAGTAAATGGTTAAGTACAGAACTTTCTATATTCAATTTTGTTTATAGCAAATCTGCCGTCTTTATAATAAATAACATAATCGAAATTTTTTAGCGTTATTGAGTTATTAACATAACTGAAAGCAGCATAACCCTTCATAAGCGGTTTTTTATATTTTATTTAGTTTCAGTTTTACGGTTAAACAAAACCGTAATTGACATATTTAAAAGATTTAAAAAATTTAGATGCCAATATTTCGAATGTTACTAAAATCCAAATGCGTTGTTTGAACGTATAAGAAATAAACGTATAAGATACTGAATTTATTCCCACGGACTCTGAAAAGTCGTGGAAATTCTTTGATTTTGACGGACAAAGCCACTTCAGTTTTGAGTTCGATACCACAGACACTCTGTATAAGATCAAAGGTTTTGTAATCCTTTAACCAGCGCCATTCCTTTGCGAATAGCCTCTTAAGTTCAGCCCTTAAGCTTATTCCCTGTTAAAGGTTTCGCCGAGTAAGAAGACCCGACACGGCTATAATGTTTTATAGTCTCGCAGTGTTTTACGATTGTCACATTTAATTACTTCATTGCCGGCAATTAAAGTTTGGTGGAAAAACGATTTTTTCGGTTTTACTGCCGCATTTGGGTAAATAAAAGTTTGAATCACTTTATTTGTTTTGTACCACACACGAGAGTTTTGGTTTAGTGATGGTGTTTTGTCTTTTGGAACTGTCGATTTATTACGATATGGATTTCTTTAACATTATTTTGTCATTATAGTGTATATGTAATCAATATCGTGCTTTAATATCGTGTCAAACACAAACACTGTAAGGCTCTCTACAGTATTTGTAATTTCATTACAACAAGAATCTTCTGGCTGTTATCAAGGGAAAAATTAGTATTTCTATAGAAATAAGTTCTTAGGTTTTCGCGATTGTTATTTACCAAAGTACAATACAATACAATACAATACAAAAATTCTTTATTGTACACCAAAAAAGAAAACAAATACAATACAATTAAATTAAAAATAAGCAGTGGTACAATGGGCGGTCTTATCGCTTTAAGCGATTTCTGCCAGACAACCTTTGGATGGAAGTAATTATATAATTCACAGGAAAAAGACGGCGGTGTATGAGGAATTACTAATCAATAGATAAAAATTGATAAATAAATGCAAATAAACATATATTTATACATAAGTAATAAAACCAATACATATTTAAGAATACCGTAAACTACTATATATTCTTCTACCTATAAATATAAAATTTCTAAAACGTAATTTCAAAACATAAAAATACCTAAGCAGTCCAAGTCACACTAAATTAAGGTAGTGTATTTTTACCATATTTTTGAATATATTCAATGATTTCGCTTGTTGAATAAACAGTACAATTACCTATAATGGCTGGATATAATTACTCATCTCGAAAATGACAAAAAACTGAAAAGTCCTTTTTTCTTTTTTCTTTTTTCTCCAAATGCTGTTTTTCATATTTATTGTGTTTTGTTTTGTTTTTGCTATTTTGTTATAATTATGTTTTTTTTACGTCTCATATATGATTATACGATCCTCATTTTAAATTAAAAGAAATAAAAACAAACGTTAAAAATATATTTATAAGTGCTTTCTATTTCTATCGATTAATAAATATTTTTTTGCAGATTTTTCGATTTTGTGCAGGCAAGCACATCTCAATATTCTCGGAACCTATAAAAAACATTGTTAAATTTAACAGAACCACAAGCTTTGTACTGTATCATATTTATGTAAATTAATTTGTTGAAAGAGACCACAATAAACATCACTACAGGAATTTCTTGTACTTGCATATAACAGATCCTTCTCACTATAACTGAAATATTATTATGATTTATTGACATATTCGAAGTTATTCCATATTATATAGTGCAAAGGATGCAAGGAAATGAAGATAGGAAGCTTTTTTCTTTGTTGCATATAGGTAATTATTTCACCACAACCTCATCTGACATAAGTAACGCTTTGACTTGAAAATGTCCAAGTAGCTATTAATCGTTTACGCACCCTATAGACTCGCAGAAGCGTAACAATAAAAAAAAATACATTTTTATTTTTTTTATAAATTTGAAATTAAAAACACAGCTGCGCGTTAAAGAAATTTATGGCTCTAAGACGCTGCAGCACAAAAATAGTTAAGGACACCGTGCGTCCCTAAGACGCGTGGCTAGTCAAAATAGGTCATCTCAATTTAATTACGCTGTTAGAAACCCTAAGTTGTGTTAGAGAAGAATTTTTCTTACCAAGCTAAAACCGTAGCGTCATAATAAGCAGACTAGATGGAGAGGTCTTGGCTTTATTTTCAGTAGGTACAATTTATGAAATGTACTTTTCAAATTTGATTCTAGGACGTAAATTGACGAACTTCAAAATCTACTTGACGTTTGGAGTGGAACGTCCAGTCGTAAACTTTTCAAAACCTGTATGCTTATATTTCTGAACTTCAGAATGGGTTTTAAAAAGTTAGGTTAATTTTCAAGTTTATTTTTATTTATTTTTTTATAAGTGACGGGACGAACAAGTCGTGCGCTAGGTGGTAAGCGACACGCGTGTCCATAACAGTTGCAGTGTCATTCAGAGCTTTAAATTGCATAGATCTTATAGGTACTGCCACTGCGCCCGTCACCTTGAGACATAAGTTGACAAGTCCCATGTGCCTGTAATATCACCAGCACCCTTACCATTCTAAGCCGGAACGCAGTAATGCTCACATTACTGCTTGGCGGCAGAAATGGTAAGGTGGCAGTACTTCCCTGGATGAAATCTTTTTAGGTCATAGTAAGTACGAGTTGTAAGGAATTTTCTAGGTAATCGAAATTATTATTGATAGCTTTTAATATGCTACATTTTCTATATAAAGTAATTTATAAGAATAACTGCTTCAACATGTGTATAATTATTTACAATAAATTACCAAACGAAATTAAATTGTTACAAGGACATACTTTTAAATTAAAATTGACAAAATGGTTTTTGACATATTGCTTCTATAGAAATAAAGAATATTTAGAATTTACAAACTCATTACATTAATTAGAAACTATAGAGACTAAAGAAACATTGAATCCCGTTAATATTTGCACATCTGCTTGCAGGTTGAATACAATGTACCTAATCTTACTTAAGACCTTTGTAATTACTGTATTCTGGCAAATAAACGTATTGTATTCTATTCTATTCTATTCTATAGATTATACAAGGTGAGGTGATACGTGATAACAGGTTCGACTAAATCGATGGCTTTCCAGAATAGCAATCTATTTCAAAACTAATTTATCACAAATATCATTAAAAGAAATGAGGCGTATCTCACGGTCAACGCCAACGAATCGTATGACGACCCAAAGTTGTAACAAAACTATTTTGACCAATGGAAAGGTCGGTGTCTTTTTCATAATACAGTTTTGTATATTTTGAATACAACTGTGAGAATCAGAATGGCGGGTGTACCTTAACGGATCCTGACGAATTTGGTATCAAAAAAATGTATACGTAAATATGTATTTAGTACCTCTGTTTAAAAAATTTGTAGCTCTATCAGAACGAAGTTATAGCAATATCAAAGGTACACTCACCGTATTGACTGTCAATGTGGCAGGTGTACTTCGGATATCCAGTATTTATTTAATAACTATAAAAACTTCTTATTCCCAAAATTTGTACCTTAATAGTACTTTGAAGTAAAGAATACTCCAGCTCGATCTGCTGGTTAGTTTCTGCGAAATAAGACAAAATATGTTGAGATTTCAGAGTGCTGTGTGCATCTTGACGAATCCTGACATATGTAGTACCAAGAAAATGTGCCAATATTGTACTATTTCTTACAAAATTTGTACCTTTATCATTACGAAGTTATAGCGAAATCAAAATTGTAAATATTTCCGTATTTTTTTTTAATAAATTTCCGCCATTTTAAATTTTGGTAGGCAAAGGTTCCACCATACAGCCTCTTCACATGTCAGTATTTTTCCTTGTTTTGATGGAAAAGATGACAAGCGCCTGTTCTTATATAGTTATTTCATGCAATGGTCGGAAAAAGGTGTTGCATATATACATATTTTGTACAATATAGCTACAAGAGGCGAAATAGAGTGGTTAAAACCACCAAAAATTAATTGATTACTTTTTCGAATTCGGGATTTCCGGAAATAATGTTACTGCATCGTAAGACAAAACTGACCTAGGAAGTCGAAGTAGGATTTTAAGACGGGTATTTATTAGCGAGCTGTAATTGTAACGTGCAGATAAAGTAACGAGGTTATAGTGTGTACGCTTAAACGGTCTTCAATTAGACGGCTCACTGCGAACCGTACGCGTTCCGCTCGCGGCAAGCTCGCGAATCACGTACACAGTTGATTTTTGGTTACATAACATGCAACGGTTATAGTTACAGCTCGCTAGTGAGCACTCGGCTTTAAACTTATTCCAACGGTGCCATATAAAAATGTAGTAGATAACTGACCTTTTACCAAAGCAGATAATAAAAAAGTAACGATTTTGGTCACTCTCCCTAGCTTTATTGATTATTAATAAAATAACATATTGAAATACGTATTCGAGTGGGAATATTTCAATATTTTGACGAAGACTGATGATGGATAATTGACATGTTATTTTAAACTAAATTGTATTTTTATTAATATATTTTGTAGTGTGTGAAATAATGTAAGCCAAAACGTAGCGCCTAGCAATAAGTACTTACCTAATGGAGCGTGTATTGTTGTGACTTGCATTTTAAATAAATAAGTTAATGTATAATATTAATGTCAATCAAACTACTAAATCAACCTGCTCCTATCCAATTTAAATGGCATCAACCCTTCATAACATATGAAATAAACTATATGAGACCAGGTGCTTGTCACCTTTTACATTAAAACAAGAAAAAATACTGACATATGAAGAGGCTGTATGGTGGAACCTTTGCCTACCAAAATTTAAAATGGCGGAAATTTATAAAAAAAAATTACAAAAATATTTACAATTTTGACTTCGTTATAACTTCGTTATAATAGAGGTACAAATTTTTTAAGAATAAGTACTAAATAGTACAATTTTGGTACATTTTTTTGATACCAAATATGTCAGGATTCGTTAAGATGCACACGGCACCCTGAAATCTTAACATATTTTGTCTCATTTCTCAGAAACTAACCAGCAGATCGAGCTGGTGTTTCCTTTACTTCAGAGTACTATTAAGGTACAAAGTTTTGAAATAAAGAGTTTTTATAGTTATTGAATAAATACTGGTAATCCGAGGTACACCCGCCATATTGACAGTCAATATGGCGGGTGTACCTTTAATATTGCTATAACTTCGTTCGGATGGAGGTACAAATTTTTTAAACAGAAGTACTAAATACTTAGTACCAAATAAGGGACATTTTTTGATCTTCAGGATCCGTTAAGGTACACCCGCCATTCTGACTATTATATACTACTGTGCAATAAGTCCAAAAATTAACTATTTTGGTTTGGAATACTATTCTTCAAATGAAGCCTATGCATTGAACTATTTATAATAACAGACGTTAAGCGAGAAAACGGTTTAAATTCACGAAAACAAAATAGATTCTCATTAGTATATTCCAGGATAAATAAGAAAATTGGTTTGGAAAAGGGAAAAATATAAATTAAAAAATTAATTGTAATGTCTACCCCGCTCCAGTAAATTATTAGAACTTTATACTCTTTGCATCTATTTAGTCCTTTGTTCAATTGACAGGTTTTCGAATCTGTTCGCAACGTCGTTAAACTTACAGTTATGGTAAAAGCTCTCTCGACAACCGTTCGAATTTATAGTCAACACTATCTGCTTCGCGATTTACGACTTTGAGCATTATCGAAGATGATTTGACGTTAACAGCTTTAATTAGTAATTTATTGTAAGCGAATAATTTATTTTATACCACAACGTTGATAGAAATCAGTGAGGTTTATGTTGTAGTTTGTGAAATTACTGGTTTTATAGTTTGCATGCGACGCAATTATTATTTGAGATCATTTATTGGGAAAACCGTTTTATACACATACTGTCTTACATAAGGGCTGCGCTAAAGGTAAGTATGTCGATATTTTCCATTTCGAAAGCACAATTTTATAAATAAATTTAGAATTTTTATCACGAAAGCTATTAATGACCTCTGTGACCCAATGGTTGGCAGTACGTGTCTGGTCTTTTTATTCTGGATGCTCCGGTGATGGCATAGTCCTGATAATTATAGTACAAGGAACTCTCTTGTTTGAAGTCATGTTGGTGTGGTTGTCTGACACAATGGCACTTTATTTCTTTGGGTGTAAAAATATGTCAGTTATTTTCAAGTTTTCCGAAAAACATATTATTTACAGTTAACTACAAATGTACATAATCATCACGAGTGTTTTTTTAAAGGATATGAAACTATTTTTTCATATCTAAATCTTGGTCAGTCAGCCGTGACCATGGGAATATGCAAATAATAATTTCCTATGTGCAACAATCGCGAAAACCTAAGAATTCCATATGACTTTTTATTAACCGACTTCACAAAAAGGAGGAGATTCTCGATTCGACTGTATGTTTTTTTTGTATGGATGTTACGCGATTTGTGAACCGATTTTGATGATTCTTTTTTGCTGGAAAGAGGGTACTTCAGTAGTGGTATTATTTTCAATATATATAATATAATATTTTTAATATATTGGAATATTTTCTTTAAATTTGAAGACAGTTTGCCACCTCAAAGGGTGGCAAACTAGGGGATGAATGTCTTTTGAGGTAAGTTTTTTTAATAATCTGTACTGAGACTATGTTAATTAAATTAAAGTACAAAAAAAAAGTTGAGTGAAAAATAATAGGGGTTAAAGTATGAAATTGCCGATTTGTACTGAAAATCTAAATTGTTTATTTTTTAAATTTTTAACAAATTTATTTAATCAAAATAGTTGCCATTATTATCTATACATTGCTGCCATCTAATGGGAAGGTTATTAATGCCTTTGCGATAGAACTCCGACGATCTAGACTGCACAAACTGTGTGAAAGCATTTTGTACTGCCTCCTGGGAAGAAAACTTCTTGTCACGTAGATAATTGTCCAAATCACGAAAAAAATGGTAGTCCGTTGGAGCAAGGTCTGGCGAAAACGGAGGATGACGAATGGTTTCTAACTGCAGTTCCTGAAGGGTCAAAATGGTTTCTCGTGCTGTGTGAGGTCTCGCGTTGTCGTGGAGCAATAATGGTGAAGATCGATTCATGAGTCGGGGCTGTTTTATTGCTAGTTTTGTCAACATGGTTTGGAGTTCGGCACAATAGACATCTGCCGTTATTGCTTGACCAGATCGGAGAAAACTATAGTGAATAACACCATGCTGAGACCACCAAACAGTTACCATTACCTTTTTATTGGTAAGTTTTGCTTTAGGACACTGTTGTGGCATTTGACCTGGGGTCAGCCATTGCATTTTTCTTTTCCGGTTATCATAAAGAATCCACTTTTCATCACATGTTACATTCGATCCAATATTCCTTCATTTCTGTGCCGGTTCAACAAGGCAACACAAGTTTCAACACGCGTTTCTTTCTGCAGATCAGTCAAATCATGAGGCACCCATTTTTCGTATTTTTTTATTTTATTGATTTGACGCAAGTGAGTCAATATTGTGGGTAAGGTAACGTTAAACCATGCCGCTAATTCCTGGGTACTTTGACTAGGATCGGCTTCCACTATCTCTCTTAATTCATCGTTATTCACCAGTGTGGGCGGTCTTCCTCGTGGCTCGTTCTTTAAGTCGAAATTTCCATCACGAAAGCGTTTAAACCAAAATCGCACGGTGCGTTCATTAGTAGACCCCTCTCCAAACGCAGCATTGATATTGCGGGCTGTTTCTGCCGCGTTAGTTCCGCGTCGGAACTCGTATTCAAAAATCACTCGAATTTTCGCAGTATCCATCTTTCTTGTCTAAATTGAATAACAAAAACAATTGAAAGTCGATATTCAAATGTTTCAAATTAAAAAAAAAAAATCACAGAAACCATTTGAAAAAAGTTTCATTCGAAAACCTCAAACCATGAAGATTCTATGAAAATTCAAAGAACCTATTGCAATAAAACGGCAATTTCATACTTTAACCCCTAATACTAATAAAAGAAAAATGCAAGGTAAAATTTATATTTTTCAATAAGTTAAATAAAGACTTCTTTAAAAAGAAACCTTGTATTCTAACTTGTTTCTTCAGTTTTACCTGGATCCCTTATATTGGCCATCATGAAGATTTTTATAAAGAAAACGAATATTCCGTTGGAAAAAGTAACGGCTGTATTACGAATTGACATGAAGTAATAGACAAAGTTGACTTGACCATAAATGACAACTCTATTATTATAATGGCTGGGGTGCCATACATAAATGGCTTTTAATATAAACATATTATAAACATAATATGAACATATTAACTAACACATCATGTCAAAAAGGCTTTTTTTATCTCTTTTTAAGCAATTAATTACTCGAATTACCTAACTCACATCAGCCAGAAGATTTCTACAACTACACACGTGCCTTCCCAAGAGAACGTTAGAAGGCATGGTCCTTAAAAATCATTGATCAATTATAACTTAGGCCTTATCAATGCCCAAGAGTGGATGGGCACGTTTTACCACATCGTCCACTTACCAACAGGTGAGATTGAGTTTAATTGCTTACCTATTACTCATTATAACGAAGAGTTATCAGGGTACCTACAAGTAATCTCCTAGTTTGATACCAGATAATTGGTGTTTTTTTATACTCAAGTGACCGAACGAACAAGTCGTAGGCCTGGTGTTAAGCGACACGCCTGTCCATAGCAGTTGCTGTACCTCTCAAGAGTTTTAAATCGCAAAGACCTGACGGACATGCCACACCGCCTGTCACCCTGAGACATACGTTGACGCAGTAATGCTCACATTACTGCTTGGTGGCAGAAATAGGTAAGGTGGCCTTACTGCCCTGGACGAACTGTTGCACAAAGAGTTCTACTGCTACTAATAATATTGGTGTAGCAGTTTGGCACATTACAGTTCACACGCTACCCAGGTCACTGTTACTAAGAACTGTATTACATATATACCTACATCTCTATACAACGGTCTATAGCACACAATGAAATATTATCCAATTAATAGTAGCATACTACAGTCATATATCAAAATTAGATGAGCTATCTGATTGACCTTTGTAATATACCGGCTTGTGTTACAATCAAAATAGCAATTTATATTACTATTACTAAATACAATTTTGATTGCCGGGAAGAAAGGCAAATAGTTTGAAATCACATCAGCAAATGGAAATATTGATGGAAGATTTTTTATAATTAGACTCGTTCCGCTTTTCTGTTTCGATTAGTAAATCTTTAAACAATTAGGAGAAGAATTTTATTTTACTAAAACACACAGTTTTTAACAGGATAGTCTTACGAGGAAGTATCACACAAACAAATGCTCGTATATTGGATTCTTTAACTAATTCAAGTAGTACCAATTTCTATAGAAAGGTTTCCAGCGTAGTTTGAAAATGACGTAAGTCCAAAAATTTATAATTTTCAACTAAAAGTATCCCCATTTTAAGCAAATTTTGTAAAGCAACAAAACGTTTTCTATAGATTTTGAAAAACCATGATCGTATACACTTTAAACTTTATTATTTGAACGAGTCTTAAACTCCAAAACATAAAATTACTCGCGAAAATGTTACCAAACGAGTGCTGTCTTGTCCACGTATCGGCGCGCTCGCGTCACCGCCGACAGGGACAGCAACAATATTATCAAACACCTAACGCGCCTGCGCAGCATAAGCATCTTAAACTACTCTGTCTTATTAATATAGACATTTTGTAACTTAAAACTTATATTACATAACAATATGTAGTGCAAATAAGACAGTTGCTTAGATCATGGATGTGGTGCAAAGTCCTGGTGCATAATCAAGAAGCCATACGCGACCACAGGAAATAATTATATCCATACTACACTAATCACTCAGCATAACAGTCGTCTAACTAACCGCTAAGGTTGTAGTCACAAGAACTGCAATTCGGTTGTATTATCAAATCAAAAATCAAAAATCATTTATTCTCAGACAACTACAGTCCATATTTTATAGTTATAATATTAGCTTAGATAATTAGAATAATTAAACAAATTAAATTAAATATCAAATAAATCATCGACATGGTTTTAAATGCAGTTTCATGCAATGTAGCAATGTATTGCAACTTAAAAATATTGAAATGTCATCGTCATCATAAGCCTCCTAAGGAGAGGGCTGTAGCCTAGCCTTAGCGAAATAAGAATGCAGAAGGCTCGGTCCACATAATTTATTGTAAAAAGTCGGAACACCTACCTCCTGGGAATGATCTGCTTTGACAAACTTGGAAATCTTTAAACAGGTTACGGGCCCTAGTCGGCCGAAACAAGGAGAGCGTACACAGGTGAGGTTATAGTTCGGAGAGCGCACTTGTGTGAGGTGTTTCTGCCCGGACAATGGCACATCTTTTGATGTGCCCTGCGTGTCCCTACACCTGCACACGCCAGGACCTGTATACCACTTATAATGCTGTGTGAATCGCTAAGTACTGGTCCACACAAATATAAACACCAGAGTCGACATACCAAGAAGAAGAAGAATTGTAAAAAGAGGAAAGGAAGAGGCGCAAGAGGGCCTATATATCTTATCTATATTATTTTAATAGTAAACGACGTGAAGGTTAGGAATAAATGACGGTGATGATTAATAGGCACGACCACTCATTTCCAGAATTTTGATAGGAATGACGACGAATGAACCAACGTAAGAATAGTGAAGGAAAAGGGAATTCGAGAACGACTCAAAATTTTTAAAGTAAGTGGCGAGGAACGTAAGTAAAGAGAGTGATAAAAAGATTGGATGACGATGAAGGAGGTCAGCATATCATTAGCCTTAGCCGTTATGGCACGATAAGCTGGTCCTACGCAGTTTGTGGACTTCATACATCTTCCGAGGTTTCTGAACCTCATTGGAATGAAGGTTTTATCACAACGCTTCACCGTTAGCGTCACGTATTGGAACTAAACATTAACAAATTAACCCAATTTACAAATTAAAGTCATAAGTACCTCTAGGATGCAGTCGATGCGACTTTTTGTAATGGAATTTTACAGTTGTCATGCAGTCGAAATGCAGCTCGTGTGACTGCGCACTAACCTGTTACATTCGCAGGAGAGATGTCACAATTAAAAGACATCTCATGTTTATGCAACCCAGGTAGAACAGATAGACTGCACTTGCTTGCAATAAATCCAGCCACTTGAATCATTTAAAGATGGCCGCTCCAGGAGCGGCGGATAATAATTGCTGTAACAGAGTTCAAGTGAGACCAATCCCAGATTTATATTACATTGTTTCGCATAGATTAAACTGTAATTTAGTATCTTTCATTTCTTGGTACTAGTTGAATATATTTATTGAGTTGTTATTACCTATTTCTGATAAATATTTTTAAGGTAGGAATTTTTGTATTATACAGCAATTACTTCGTATCAAATAACTTTTGAGGTTAACAAGATTTTACCTTTAGGTTTCTTACCTATATAGTTATGATATGTTCATTTGTTTGATTTTAGAACATTGATTGACATACGTATATTAAAAAAAGACATTTCACCAAAGTGGCGTTTTGGATACTTAATAATAATAACGCACACACTCAGCATAGCCCCGCACTAGGGAAATCCTGTGTCGCGGGTGCCATGGGCACATACATAGACAACCACAAATTACACCCAAACTCACGAGAGAAATAAATGTAGGCCATACAAATATTTCTCCCGGCCCGGGAATCGAACCTTGGACCTCTGCGTGGCAGTCCGGCATGGTAACCGTTCGGCCACGGAGGGAGTTAAAATATACATATATGTACCTACTTCGTGTTCCGGTATTAAGAACTCTATATATTCACTGACAAGAGCAGTCATTGGATAAATAACGTGCTGCTAATCTAATTACTTAGCACAATGTCTTATTTGTAAGTTTTTGTTGCGCAATTAAGCGCGGCTTCGTTCCGCGTGTAAACAGGGCTTTGCACCGGCGCAGCGATTTGTTAACCCTTTGGATTTCGCGGTGTTATTGATTTGCTATAGATATTTGTTCTTTGTAAGTGCAATTTATTGAATCAATTTTATTAGCAACTTAGCAAGTGAGTATTACGTAGGTAGCACTTGCCTGACAAATGACGTTTATGTTAAACATTAGTGTCGACATGTAAAGGTACCTTTCACGGGATTTCAACGGGGGTTAATTTTTACGCTCAATTATTGTTATTTAAGTTCTTGTTGATTTTCAAGCGACCTATGGGCTGATACATTTGAAATTAAACTAAAAAGTTATGATTAGATATATAAAATTAAAAAAATTAAATAATAAAAACCCACTCGAGAACAAAACATTCTGCAGTATTTCGAAATGTAGTAATCCAAATATGGATATAATGTGAATAGATTCATATCTATTACCTTTAACGACAATTGTTATTTTACAACTATTCATCCAAAACCTACAGTGTACACAAAAAAATATGAAAGCCATCTCAAACCATACAAAATCAAACATATCAACCATAATAACAACAAACGGCAATTTAACACAAAAGATGCGCGCGCGACTGTAATCTATCCACAATTAAGTTGATTACCACGCATGGATTGATAGAAACATGGCGGCTGTCATTCGAAAAGCCTCTAGATCTGGCATAGACTTGGCAATTATAATTTCACTTTGTAGTAAAAAATCTATAAATATATTGGTGCAAATCTGATAAACAAACTGTTCCCGGGTTTGCAGTTAAGAGTTATATGGCAATTAGTAGCAGTGTGAGTGGTAGTTAATGTGTATTTTGCCTTTTTTTTAGAAATATAGGAAAGACTCAAACGAAGCTTTACTAATGAACTTTTGATCAAAAAACAGTTAATGTACTCATGAATTGAAAAGATGCCTTATGCAGCGAGATTTACTAAAGGAAATATTCCCATTCCTTTATTAGATTAGCAGTGAGAGTCCAAATGCAGAACAGGTACAAACAATGTTCCTAGAAGTATATATTTTGCCGTATAGTTGGTAAAAGACGCAGGTTATACGACGCCAACTAAATTCATGTAAAGTAAATTTACAATTAAAAATACATAATCATGAATATTTATAAGCGAAATAATAAAATAACTCAGCACAAAGCGGGTTATTCAATAAACATAATTAAATAAATAAAGAGTAAAATCTACAGCTACCGATTCATAAACCATTCATATTTACGCCGTACGTAATATAAGCGTCATCGCAGTCAAAATAAACTCTTTATTTTTTACCGTCATTGCTTCCACCACATACGGTGATGTCATGACTTAAGCCAATAAACATGAAATATAATGTGATCGTGAGACGATGCGTGATGCCGACTTTCGTGTTACACAAAAATAACTACACGCAACCAATAAAGGCCTATAAACAAATCATAGATAACCGGAAAATAGATTTTAATTGTAATTCTATTCTAAACATTCGTGGCATTGTAAATAGTGAACTTGACCCTGCAAAAGTTATCTACACATCAATTGACGTTGACGGCATACATATTGTCGCCATTGATAGTATTAGAGATACTGATGTACGAGTTTAAATCGAAAACGCGAGCTCCAGTTGACAGTAATCACGGTTCAACAATAACAAAATTGAGCTTACGGTCAACGCATTTCGATATCTGAGACACGATCATCTCCTTTTCATTTGTCAGGTGACTCAGCATTGTCGTTGACGGGACGTTCTCAAAATGCAAATTTTCGAAAACTTGAACAATACGGATCTCGATCGGTCCATCTCGATTCCTCGACGGTATCGACTCATGTCTCGCCAAGCAATTGAATTCAGTCGATCACTAATCGATGTCTTGTCCGTGATAGGCGCGGTCGGGGTCCGCGGCAGCAGGGTGCCGACTTACCACACAATCCATCGTTAACTTCTTTCTTTCTTTCATTAACGCCGACATTTAAATTGTCGACTGTATTCAGATAAGCAATAAAGTCCATTATACTTAATCTCTTATTAAATATTGTACCTTTTTGTACTTAATTTTCTACTGCGTTTTCATCAGCAACTGATTGTGAGTTGCTATCAATAAGAAACGTGAGTTGCATTGCTAGAATACAATTCTGTTTGTACTTTTGTCGTACTTGTTGCGTTTTGTTTTTGGAGATCGAGTTTAACCTCATTACCTATCTTAATACAGGATTTGCCCTTTCGCGCCGGCTAATCACAAATGAGCATGTAAAGTCGGTAAATTATCTCGCATTCAGTTCATATTACTGAAGTTTTTTGTTCTTATTAGGAAGTTGCTTATTCATAATTAACCCCCCTTGAAGTTTATTACTCCCGTATGGGCAGAAGTAAAAGAACGTACGGTCTAAATGGAGTGTTGGCATTTATGAGTATATGCATAATTGCTCGTAAATTTTGCCTATAATGCTTATTTTAAGTACCTACTTCATTTACTTAAACCCCGTCTAATTGTGCTTTTGTATGTTTTGCATTTTCTGTAAAGCGTTGTCGTTGAATTTATGCAGGTAACTTTACTGAAGTTCATCTTTGCGTTTTAGTTTGTAATAGGCGTAGAACGTCGAGGCTCTAGTAAGGCACGGACATAGAAGCGGCGTCGTCCATTTCCCGTCTTAGCGTGCCATATATAGTGTCGAAGGTCCAGCTGATGACGACCGGTAAGAGCCGGTGCTCGTGGGACCCCCGCCGCCTCACTCCAGGGGCCGATCAGCCCGCGGAACTAAATCAAATAATGACTAATCGATTCTCTCTTATATTGCACAGTAGGTACACGTCAAACGTTATTCCTTTAATTTTTAATATTTTTGTTGCATAAATTCAGATTCGTTATAGACAATGCAGTGATTGATTCGTTTTAATAATGCTTTGGCGGTTGATTGATGTTTATTAGTTCGGTAGTCGGAGTTTTTGGAATCATTAGACGAGTATGGTCTTATGAAGAATAATGATAGCGCCGCTTGCGGTACTCAACTTAATTCGAGGTTTGACTGTTTATTATTTATGGTTCTATCCGATTGTACTAACACTATTGATATTATAAAGCATCTGTCTGTAATTAAGGTTAATTCAATCAATTTCTTTTTGAGTTCTGTCAAAGGTGGAATTTCATAATGTTCTCTTCAATACATGTCCATTTCTTTACAAAGTTTGTCATAGTTTCTAATAGTTTGTACGTTAAATCAACCATTAATAATGTTTGTTTCCTTTACGTAACTTCAATAGTCACCACAGCATATTGATTAAGCGAACCATCTCATAGTGGGCCGTAAACAACGTGAGATAAATTCGAACAATTATTTCGGAGTCATCGTAACGAAATAGTCGGTTTTATTCGATTCTTTACACCTACGCACGTTTGAAACTTATCCACACTGGCTCTTTCACGTTATTACGATCTGTTTTATTATGGCAAGCCATTTAAGAATTCTCAGCGTTAAATAAACGATTGATGGTTGTCTTCTGGTTTGCTGAATGTATTATGTATGAAACGTTTACGATGTACATAAAGAATGCTTTTGTTATACCCCATCAGTGGTACGTTGTGAATGATGTTTCTTTTGCTATGGAATGCGTTTTGTTTTCTTATATAAAAATCAAATTTTCTCCAATTTCCTAATGCTCATAAATCTGCAATAGCGAAACAAAATTTTCTATCCATAGAATGTCAACATACTTTCTAACGTCAGCATCTGAATAGGAATCCAAATATTATATACAAGAAATAAAATGTTTATTCATGAAGCAATAAGTTTGCTCTTGTTATGACTTCATTCGTAACAGATGGAAACTGTTATAACTGATCACGATATTAGTTTTTAGGAGCAATATTACTGTTTATATTACAAAACGTACATTAGATAGATACATAAAAACGTCAAATAATAATTAAATGTGCGGCATTATCGTACATTTATGATAGAGATACCGTATAAGTATCTTAACTTGGAAAGTTATCTGTAGAAATGGTGTCCACTTTCACTACGTATGTTAAAAGTCGAAATATTAATTAACTACGTGGACGTTATCTTTTTCTTCATTAATTTTTTTCTTTTATTTATCGCAAGTTTTCATTTAATTTAATAAAATTTCTTCTTACCAAACATCAAGCAAGAAAAATAAAAAAAAACGAGCAACAAGCCATGTTTCTTTTTTAAAATTTTTTGAATCGAAAAAATAAAATTCCATTGTCAAGAAACGAAAGAATCAGACAACACGAACTTGAAATTACAGGTACACGGGAATTGTCAACTTATGTCTCGGGATGACGGGCGCAGTGGCAGTGCCCTTCAGATCTTTGCAATTTAAAGCTCTGTGTTACACTACAACTGTTATGGACAGGCGTGTCCCTTACTACCAGGCCCATGACTTGTTCGTCCCGAAAGCGTAATTTAAAAAATCTATTTAATTTTGCTTTAATAAAAAAATTAATTACAGAAAACAGACCTAATGAGAAATGTCTGCGATACAACAATATAACATACCTATGAAAAAATTTGATAATTCGAACAGTGTACGCCAAATTTGTCGCAATGTGTTTAGGACAATGTCTTTGCTTACTCTCTGTAAGGCACATATAAATTTAAATGTTTTATTCTAAAGGTCCTTTTCATAAATTGCAGTGTAAAGCAAGATGCACTGTATTCGTTTTACATTGAAGTACGTTTCAGACCGTATAAAAGTGGTGATATGATATTTATAGAAGAAGCTAGAGATGCGAATCAGTGTATTCTCAGCAAGTCAGTACGGGAGTCAAGTGCAGGTGACAAATAGTCACGCCGTTCTGGAAAGGTCGGGAACGCAGGGACACGTCGATGTTTTTATTTGTTTACAACGATGACTTAATTTTAGTGACGGTCATTATCGATGAGTCGATACTTTTAAGCTGGACGACAAGGTCTTTTCGAAGTGTCAGGTTTTTTTAATGTTATGCAGAGACACAAAATTCGATTTTATATAAAATTGGTTCTGTAAAATAACACCTTCCAAATTAAAACAATACTTTAATAACTTATTAATTAAATCGTAATCACAAGAGGTCAAATATATTAATTAATTTTGCTCAACTGACATTAAAGGTAATAAATCGATAAAAACTATAGACATTGTCCCATCCCTGACTTTATAGATTCATATCTCTTAAATGTATGCATTCAGCAGCACATAATTCAGGATTACAAATTGTTTGTTTTAGGCGGAGACACCAAATGTATTGGTGCGATTTCAACTTAAAAGGGTGGTGATAAATATATAAAAATCTGATGAGGTATTGCGAAATGGAAGGTCGTGTCTTTTTTTCTCTCAGCGACATTTTTCTCGTTTGTCTGACAAAGGACATGGAATTTAAATTTGTTTGCGAATACAGTCGTCGACATTGTTTGTTTTGTCTTTTGTTTACACTTGACAAATGAATGATTAAATAATAATTAACTGAGCATTTGTCTTGCATGTTTTTGAGGCCTTCTTCATTTGTTTTAATGACTTATTGAGTTTCCTCATTAGCGTGTCATCACTGAGTTTTTTTATGTTCATTACTTATAATTAGACACAGTCTTTCGATTAAGAACGAAAACCCGATGCATATATTCATTACAACACTATATCTCTTTCTAGGTGAACTAATATCTCGTGAAAGAGTGTTTTTTCAACCCATGGTCTTGATTTACAAATAATGAAGGAAACCATAAAAAGTTAAATTATACCATTATATAATCTAGCGACTACTTGTAAAGTGTGTAATAAAATTGATAAAAATCTTGACATTGCCAGTGAACGACCTCGAAATTAATTTAGGCAACTTGATTATAATTATTCAAAAACTCATATTCACTGTCTAAAATAATAACAACCATGTTGTGTTTTTTGTCAAACGTCTTACGTACTGAATAATTTATAGTTCGTAATAAGTACAAATAAAAAGTTAACGGAAAAATATGTAATAAATTTTACAAACGCATTTAAAATTTTGTCAATTATCATTTTTTGATATCAAATCGTCGAGATTAGTGCCTCCACTAATCTCGACAATATTAGTGGTGGATTTATTGATATAAATTATAGTAAATTGACATTCAATACAAAATTATGACTATTTATGTGCAAATTCACTATTCTTTGATTGTCAACAGCTGTAATATATTTCCTTGTAACTGGTTTTAGAACGTTAATTCAGAATTTATTGCTAGTGACAGATTATGATGTGCTCCGACTACAGTTTTTTTATTGTAGCTTGTTTGATATTCCGAAGTGTTAATATATTGGTTCAATTGTGATGATTTGAAATACTTTTTTATCCATTTCTATGACTTGAAATTAGCAATGACATTCTAAGTAGATACATCGATATCGATGAGATTTTTAACACTAATACTTTCTTCTGTTTTTTCGATGCTTGAGCCTGCTATTTGAAGATTGGACTTTATCTACATTATACAATACTTGCTTTACTAATCGTGTCTTAGCTTCTGGTGTCTCATTTTTCAAATTCTTAATACAAATTTGTTTTAAAAGACCAAGAGTCAGTTTCTTTGCGTAGGTATTTAAACAATTTTATTTGCTCATGTACTAGTGTATAAAAATTAAAAGTAAAAAAATTGTTTTAAATTTCAGATTAAAGCTGAATGTTGAAGTAGAAGTGCGCATCGTTTTCGGCTCCCAAACGGTCAAAGTTGAGTGGTTGACCCTGAATGACCCCGTGAATGCTGTTTCGCACCGGTACAGTGAGTCAGGCTCACAGGTTCCAGGGACAAGAATTCGAAGTTGTCATTGGAGATAAAACAATTGAATTGTATTTGTACGGCTAATACTTCATTCAAAACGTAAGTAAGCTAGTAGTTTACAAAGACATTATCGATGAAGCATTTTTCAGTTTGATCAATTTATTATCTACTCGTAGATATGTTTGTTCAACGCCGCCGCCGTTAACAGCTAACAACTACACACGTCTAATAATACACGTGTACCCACCAAATAAAATGTAAATATTTTGTTTAGTCGTTTTCAAAACAAGCGCATTTCAAATTGTAGTATGGCTCATAAAATCTTAAACATCACCTCATTACCTTCCAAAACTAACATGAAAATTTTCAAAATTGTGTCACAAAGCTCTTCCACCATATAAACACCAGGTTGATATTCAAATGAGGACCGTAATGAGTGGCGGGCATGGTTTGGGTAAAATATGTGCATTATTTAGTTGCCCGACGGCAGCCGCAGGCGCAGACGCTAAATTAAAAACACGTCAAATGTTAAATTGGACCGAGACATCTATTAAGGATGGTTGTGGCGTACATATACTGGAGCTTGGATCTTAAGTATGACTCTTCTTTAGATACAATTTTGTTTCTGATCACAAACAAAAATTCTATATTTTTATTAGTATAAAGTCTTTCCGTAGATTTATTCGAGTGTTTGTTCGTTGAGATTTTTAGAAATAAGTTCATAGCCTGGGTGTTCTACAGATTTCTATTATTTACCTTTCAAAATTTGGCTATTAGTTTCAAATTAAACGGTTTGCAAAATTAGTAATTCCGAAGAAATGCATTTTCTCCTTCCATACTACAATAAAATTTAAGTAAATTTACAATAGTTTCATTATTTCGTCTTTACTTTAAAATCCATCATGAACGCAGCTTAATATCCAACTAGAGGTATCAAGAAACAAGAGCTCGAAGGCTTTTACTTAATTCAGAAGCACAGCGGGTGTTCCCGAAACCATTGGACTGGGACCGTGAAATATGGTACAGGTTTACCCGGTGATCACCTTAGGCTATGTCCTGCGTGTCTTGAATTCTTCCATTTTGATAAAATGTGGATAGCTTTTTTGTTTTATGAGCGAATTAATATGGTCATTTTAATACGGATTCTAACAATGACACACTGAATAACAGTGCTAAAATAAATTTGTGAGTATACACCTTGTCAAACGCGTTTGCTAAATCCAAAATATTCAGGCGACATTAAGATTGCATTGGAAATGAATATATCTTGCGTGTCTAGAACATTTTCATTTGGTATATTTGGAATCTGATATATTTCTTATAAGTAAATAACCATGTACATGATTAATATAACAAATTATAATATTGGCTTTATAAAAAGCCTTACTAAAGTTATTCACTGTGGACAGAAACAATAAGTAGGACGCATGTAGTTTAGTCAACACCAAGGTAGTTAAATGGGCTTCTAACTGTGAGGTGTCTTTAATTTCAAAATTCTCTAAACGCTCGCTGATTTTTCGTAACACCCGTGACGTCGCTCTTCTGTCGGCATTTGACTAAACAAAATGCAATTTTCGTTTGCCGAGAACACATTTATCAAAGGAACAAGTGACGTTTCGAAGTAGCAAAACAAATTGACAGTCCTTTTTCGGTCTAAAAGCTTATTTAAAATTTATAACTCCCCCGAAAAAGTTAATTAAGTTTTAATAGAATTCAAAACGGGAGTGGTGTTGGTAGCCAAAAATAGGCGGAGATGTTATAAAATATAATTATTTTTTGAGGTTAATGATTCAGTTTTTTATATCAGTTTGTGCTTCTGAACAGGAAATGTAAACAATTGGACCTTTCGACTTTCGACGTCTTTATAAGACTTCTGTTCAGGGAGCTCATTAAGGTTCGTCGGGGTTTTCTCGGTAAAACTATCCATATAAATCAATTTATTTAGAAAAAGGTTTTTATTTGTATATACTACTCACTTCACAAAGAAATACACGTACCACTGTTACATTGTAAGAACCTTGTTGCTGTA
Source organism: Hyposmocoma kahamanoa (assembly GCF_003589595.1). Taxonomy (NCBI): domain Eukaryota; kingdom Metazoa; phylum Arthropoda; class Insecta; order Lepidoptera; family Cosmopterigidae; genus Hyposmocoma; species Hyposmocoma kahamanoa. The sequence continues at coordinate 10,364,223 of NW_020653853.1, forward strand.
GTTGTGCATCAATTGAAATAATATCTTGTCCAATTAATTTATTCTACTCGTATGCATGAAAAGTTTGAATATGAAAAATAGGTACTTTAAATTATGCATCTAGTTGAATTATGACCTAAACATTTGTATTGTTTGCATTTCAAACGTCAATCAGACTATTTGTTTTCTCAGATTTATTCAAAACTAACAATACTTCGTAAATCCTTGTAAAGTTCTTTGGGGCTTTTTCCCGAGATGACTCGCTCCACACTTTATGACTCCATTCAAACTGTACCTGATCGTTTTCACTAAACGCCTCTTATTGTATGTCCTTTACGCCCTTTGACGGAGGTCGCGAAATCTCAACTTCAGTGATTTATCCGCTAAACCGTCCGTAACTTTAACCGGAGTAATGGTCACAAAAATTGTCAAAAAATACTTTATGGTAACCGAAACGATGCGGCGTTACGAATCGATTTAATCTCGTTCTGTCCTTTATATTGGATCATTTTTATTGATTTCGCGTGTGTGTGGGTCAGCATTTTAATAGCGGCGTGCTTTAATTGCTCCTTATAAATCATTATTGCTTGTTACGAGCGCAGTGATTTACTTACTGCTTTGACACGTGCGCGTATCTCTTAAATCAAGTGCCAGTGCACTCATCTGAGGTTTTCTTTTGTCATTTCGAGGACACGACTTTATGAGAGATTTTAATGAGATATTTCAAGATTGAAAAATATGATTTAATCTTGTTTCTTGAAATGCATTAAAACTTCCTCCTTAATAAGCAAATCTGCTTTTGAAATAAATATATCTACTTGTTATTAAGCAAAGAAATGAAAGCACAGAGTAATCAACAAAAACAGTAATGTTTAAATCGCAGAAGATAAACAAACCTTACATATACCTACAAAACTATTACATTTCTAATTAGCTATAAGCACACTATTTCGAAGTTCATTAAGCATCATATCACCGGACAGGTCGTTTCTCAAACACATTGTTTATCTCAGTCAATGAGGAGGCAAAAAACTTGTAACTAGTGTTTGCTTCTCAATTTACAACTGACACATTGGAACAAAGAAATTAATTGATGTAAGAAATGAAGGGAACTAATGAATGGATGGTAACAGAGTAATCAATAGAAATAGAGATGACAATCGCTCGTATTTCAAATTTTCTAATATGAAATACTTAAAAGAATACAACACAAGAACAAGAACACAAATATAAAAAATATTACCTTATTGTCATTGATTTGCAAACATCAACAGCTAGAAAGAGTTGAATCACTTTAATGCTAATACTGTGACGCTACACGAATATTGTTTTTTTCGATAAACTTTTCAATTTTCTTGTTAACCGAGTTAAAAAAAGGAGGACATACATTCAGCTGTATGATTATTTTGTGTATGTTTTCAGATTTCTCCGTCAATTGTAGACCGTTTTTGAAAATTCTTTTTTGATTGAAACGGTGCACTCTCGTGGTGGTCCCATTGTCACCAAGTTAGAATCTGATGACGGATTCATGAAAATTGAGGAAAATCTTGAAATTTTAAAGACATGTACACTGCCATACTGATTTCTCCATGAATTATAGACCGATTTTGAAAATTATTTTTTTGTTTGAAAGGGTGTACTTTCGAGGCGGTCCAACGATGCTGTTCCGGGTTCGTTTTGGCTATCATAAATTAAACTTCAACTTCAACTTTTGTATCTATGGCTCCGTCGTTTTGCGCGACGATTTCGCCAACGTCAGGGTTGAAAGACATGTAGTGCGGTGGTGAGATAGATTGCCGGTTATTAAAATACTTCGGCGGTTATCATAAATTAAAAAATATTTTCCGCAAATAACAGTTGGCTTTTCACTTGACACAATACATGTAATGAACAAATCATCGTCACCATGACTAGTTGTCATGGTGACGATGAAAAAAGTATGAAATATACAAAGGAGTCCGTAACTGTCAAATTGTCACTATCTTATGGAAATCGGAAATAGCCGATAACCAAACTTTCGAGAGCGGTTTTTTTGTTTTCAATGAAAAAAATTACAATTATTTTTGTTTTTATGTTGGCACAGTTACAAGATACAAATTATATAATACAAGTAAAACTATGATACTAACCAGAAACAAACAAATTTGTAGCTCAATAACATGCAAATAATATTTTGCAACTTAATGAATATGGCCAACTAAGTCAATAGAAAATGTGTCTAAACTTTAAATAAAATTACTTCACTCTGTGATGTGTTCACGTGCCTTCTTACAGTCAGGGCTTTTTATAATTTTTATAATTACAAAGTGTTGGTGCTCTGGTGGAATATATCAAGATCTTTACATAAAGCATTATACTGTCTGCATAAACGTATGAGAGGGCTGTTATGTGACACATTATTTTTAGCAGAAGGCACCAAAAACAAATGTTGCCAACGATTAGACCTATTTTTATTGTATAAGTATTTTATGTTTGTAATGGAATATGCATCATTGTTTGTGTAAATAATTATTGATGCTGTATCTGCTTTATCAACTACTCTGACAAACATCTCAGAACAGTCAATCCTATCCATCAAATCTAGCCCTAGGCAAGACTCATGACTTCTGCGATCCCAAACATACTGTATATTATGTTTACTTTTAATTAGCTGACATCGACCATCAGTTGTTGCCATACCAAACTTGGCGATAGGTGTTTTATGGGATGACAAATGGTGCAACTGCTTGCCGGATCGCGTGGGAAATGATTTACAATGGTTTGGTTAGTTGCCTATTAGTAAGGCAATTTATTAAGTACTTTATTAGTTTATCAAGAATTGTCACTTCTCCACTTGTCTAGCCTTTTCTCAATTTAGACTCAGTCATTGCCTGTATTAAAATTCGACATTCTTCAAATGATTCTAATATAATAAAAAGAGAAAATGGACAGCAGCCTATAGAAACGTGATTTTAATTAAGTTATATAAAATTTGGTAAATAATATAGAATTGGTAAGAATAAAAGTCCACCACAAAGATCTATAACAGCCATACAGAAGGATTTCGTCGACTTGATAATTCAATTGAATAGAATAGAATAGAAGTCGTTTATTACTACGCCACACAAAAATATACACAGTAATAAAATGAAGACAAAAAAAAAAGATGAAGCTACATTAAAACAAAAAATTAAAATAAAAATAACCGAAAAAAAAAGGAATAAAAATAACATCATACACATCAACTAAGCAAACATAAAATATTTAACACAATTAGACTAAGTGTCATGTGCGCGGCTGTGGCGTAAGTAACAGGATCCCACTCAGCTATTGTCACCACCGCGGAAAGGCTGTGACGCTGATTTTCAGTGGGCCCTAAAACCGAGTGAGTACCGGACGTGTTGGACAATTGGAAGAGTGATCATGCGTACATGCTACGGTATAGCGTGGACGCATGATCGACTTCTGTTGGGTCGAAGGAAATTGTCTGTATGTTCTATCTCTCTATTCATAATTATAACAAACTAGTGGAGTTATTACATAAAAAATATATAAGTATCACGGCGATAAACAGATAAATGTCAAATTTAAAAATCAACAGCAACAATAAGTTAATTAAAACATAGAATGTTGGATTACGGCCTCCTAATGGAGGCTTAGAAAATGTGGTAATTATTGGGTTTTCAAATAATGTATATGAGAAAACTATGGCCATTTATGAAATAGCGTCGACGGATTTTCGCAGTATCTTGCTAAACTGTAAGCAAATGAACTAACATATAGTAATATTAAAGTTACGTGGAGCTTTATAGCGCTATGTTGTGTTAAATCAGTGTTGCCATAGGCTCATTTTTAAATAGCAGAAATAACTTTTAAGAAGAATTTCATTTAGGAAATTAAACTATTTTTCCGGATTTAAATCGCGTATATTTTAGTAGCAGTAGAGCTCCTTGTGAAAGAGCTCGTCCAGGGAAGTACTGCCACCTTACCTATTTCTGCCGCCAAGCAGTAATGGTCACATTACTGTGTTCCGGTTGTGAAGGGTAAGGGTGCTGGTGAAATTACAGGCACATGAGACTTGTCAACTTATGTCTCAGGGTGACGGGCGCAGTGGCAGTGCCCCCAAGATCTTTGTAATTTAAAGCTCTTGGTGGCACTGCAACTGTTATGGGCAGGCGTGTAGCTTACCATCAGGCACACGACTTGTTCGTCCCGTTACTTAATGTCATAAAAAAAAAAAAAAAAAAAAAAATATTTGTTTTTTCAAATAAACCGACGTTTCGGGCCCTTTACAAGTCCCATGGTCACGGTTGACTGAGGTGGTACAGTATTAGACATAACTGGTTGAAGATTGTGTAACAATGCTGTAAAAATGTACCAATGTGTAACAATCGCGAAAAGCTAAAAACTCGATAAGAATGTCATTGTTTTACTCGCTGCTGTAATGAAAAAGTTATAGAAAAACATTTTAAGCAACAATTTTTACATACTTCTTGATACTATACTGTCATATGAGCGTGTGTGCCGTATGCTAAATGCTCATTTTGCTAGTGTCACAGCCGTGAATAGGCTGTGACCCTGGTTTCCAATGGACCCTACGCTACGGCATTGTAGTACATATATTAGAGCTTATAAAATATTTGTTTAAATTTCACATATTTATTTATTTATACATTCATTTTACTATATATTTTATATGTATTAGTATATCATCATTTAGTTACTATTATGTATTGTGTGTACATTTGATATATTAAATTTATTTTTGTAATTATTTAGTATGTAGTATTACATTTCATGATTTTATTTTTATTTAGCTTTTATTGCCGATCCAGGAGCCAACTTTCCTTTCATTTATTCAAATGTGTAGAAATCCCTTTATGTAATAAGTTCGCCTTTGTACAATAACGTTTTATTTCTTTGTTAAAATTTTTTTTTGTTGTACAATAAGTGTTTGCAAACATACATACATAGAGTACTTAATAATTTCATTGACTTTGTTTTCAAAAAAGTTTCCCAATAATTATATCTTCACGCTTATTGGTAAAATCGTTAAATTAGATAGATAGATAGCGGTTATCCGTGCTATATATAACGGCATGAAGAGCTATAACCAATGTACACAAGGCCTAATATTCTATGAGATCTAAAAACAAAATTAACAATGGACTGTTTTACATTTTTCCAATTACACGGCATTTTATAGGCACTACTTTAAATAATACGATCTTTGACACTGGCATCGTATATTGTATAAAATTTTTCATTGTCAACATGAAGCAAATAGTTGAAAGTTTGTAAGATAGTGCAGAATGACCGGAGGGCATTTCTCTAATAGTTTCTTTCTTGACCTTTCTGTGTTATCTTCTGCTATTTCCATAACTCTTAATGTGTTAGCAATAAGATGGTTTTTGTGAGTGTTTAGAGATATTTCCTAATGTGAAAAGGTTCGGATCGTGCCCTGGCTATTTAAATTGAGCCTCCTCCAGTAGAAGAGGGCTCAGCAGGGAGTCCTTCCTTAATTGGGCGCGCAATATGTTATATCCTCGGCGATGGTGTGGTGATCTCGTGTCGAGTTGGTCCGTTTTACATATTTCTTCGAGTTTTTTATTAACTTACACTTGGCTGAAATTATGGGAAGTAGTTTGTTTTAGTTATTTTGTTCTATTTTCAATAACTGCCTCCGCGTCCGAAGGGTTACCACGCATAGGTCCCAGGTTCGATTCCCGGGCCCGGAGAAATATTTGTATGGCCTGCATTTGTCTCTCGTGAGTTTGGGTGTAATTTGTGGTTGTCTATGTAAGTATCCATGGCACCGGCGACTCAGGGTTTCCCTAGTGCAGGGCTATGTTGAGTGTGTGCGTTATTTTTTTTTAATAATAACGCACACACTCAACTTAGCCCCGCAATAGGCTTTATTATATTATTTTTATAATAAATATACCCCTATGTTGTTTATTTTCATATCATCTATCAATCTAATTCATAAACATTATTTTACATTTTACTTACGTACATGTACTTCACGCCCTTTTCCCTTGGGGTAGGCAGAGACAACAGCCTTCCATTTACTGCCTAATACATTACTTAATAATGTGAAGTTTACTTGAAAGATATTTACTTCATTATTAGGCTTAACATTGTTATGTAATAAAAATTAAATTCGTCCCAGTGTAAGATAAAATGTAACTGCTATAAGAACAGCTAACAACCGTATCAAACAGATTGACCGTGGCGTAAATTTACATGTAACTTATTACATATAGAGGTGAAAATAACCAGATATTGGAATAGACATAGTATAATAAAACATAATATTGTTGTTGAAAGTGTTTAAATTATACCCGGTTTTGTCTCTTAATTAGCAATAATTTTTAAGAGCAGTTCATTATAAAAATGGAATAATAATTTTGAAAATAAATGCCAAAAATAATGATGGTAAAGCGGAGATCGCCGACAATTTATCATTGATTTTACTTATCAAGTAGCAACACTTAATTACGGCCGGCTACTTCTTAGAGGAAATCCATGCCAAGCGGTGGAACATGCGAATTTCTAGTCTTTAAAGTAAGCTTACTGTTGGTTCATTTATACTGTAAGCACTATTTTGCAGTTAACCAGTTATAGATGTCGTGAGTTATTTTCCCTACATTTGTCAGCAACGTAGAAACAGGGTAGGCTTGAATTCTCACTTAGCTGCTTGCTAATAAGGCAAGATATAAATTGAATGAGATACTGAACTGCGAGTTGCAAGGAAATAGTTTATATTCTTTTAACTTTTAATATTAATGACTTAAGATTCTGTATTCAAGTTATTAGTTTGTGGGATTTCTAAATTACAGAAAATGCAAACGAAGTTACGAAATGTCGTTTGTTAGTGATTTGTATTTTTTGTTTAAATGGATAATAAGCTGAAAGCTATTCCTGTTGTTTAGCTGTTTCTTCTTCATTGTTTTTCTGGCGGCATAGTGGACGTATCTTCAAGTGAGGAAGTGTTAAATCTTCTGTATATATTTAAAATTTGCATTGAATCACAAACTATTTGTATTTTTTTAAATACAATAACAACTGCAACAACGCACACAATCATAGCCCCGCACAAAGAAACCCTGTACCACGGGTGCCAAGGATACACACATAGCACCCACAAATTACACCGAAACTCAAGAGAGAAATAATTGTAGGCCATACAAATATTTCTCCCGGCCAGGACATCGAACATGAGACCTCTGTGTAGCAAACCAGCATGGCAACGGTTTGGCCATAGAAGCAATTATTGAGTCATTCTATCTATCTGTTTTTTCTTTTTGTTTGAGGTAAACTTAGACTAAATTTTGTTTTTAGTAGCAGTAGAGCTTCTTGTGAAAGAGTTCGTCCAGGAAAGTACTGCTATCTTACCTATTACTGTAGTCAAGTACACACATTACTGCCTTCCGGTTTTGAAAGGTAAGGGTGCTGGTGAAATTACAGGCACATGGGACTTATGTCTCAGGGTGATGTGTGATCTTTGATATTTAAAGCTCTGAGTGACACTGCAACTGCTACGGATAGATGTGTCAAAATATAAGGACTGTCTGAGTACATGTACCATTTTATTTGTAAAAAAATGTTGGCAAATAAATATCATTCCAATGTTCAGTTTTTTCCCTATAGTGTCCTAAATATGCACGTGTATATCTAAAAAAAAAACAATTTTAGGGGTAACAGGACTTTTGCGCTATGTAAAGTAGTCGTAAGCTAATTTCTATTATTCAGACTAAACCATCAAAAAATTGGTCATCGAAACGTTCTTTGGTTATTAAATTATTTGATTCTGAATTTGGATTAAGTCTGATTTGTCAGAACAAACTATAACGAGTCAAAGCTACACGACCATGTAGTTCTAGCTTTTGGAACACAACCATGTAGTCCTAAATTAAGCCCCACCTACCATCTGTCGACTATCGGTCAAAAGGTTACCATCTGCCCTCACGACACTAATATTATGTATCTACATACAATCACAGCTACACCGCGTCAAAATCAATCATCAATATGAATACATTCCCGATATATCGACACGATACAACGAAACGTTGTCTACTAACCTAATAAAATTACATGTGCGCGTGCTCGTATTTTGATTGAAGGATTTGAATATGTGAATGGACTTTAATATTATTCAAAGTTACATCAGATTGGACAAAAAAAAAATATGGTGGAAGACATAGAGTTACAAATATGCTTATTTTTTTATTAATCATATGTGTAGACGTCTAACTTAAATATTAAAATTGGTATATTGGATGATATTTTTTATTTTACGATATTTTGTACTGAAGTATTTCAAACATTTGGGTCGCGCAAGAAATAAACATTTAGTAGGTACGCAACAGTTTTATTTTTGTTTAGTAAAAATATTACGTGTTTATGGATAGATTAAACCCTTAATGTTTAATCTATCTATAATTTAGGCTTTCATTAGTCAAATTAAAAAATTTACTCTGTGTTATATAACTGTACGTGAAGATAATATCTCTAAAAGTGTATTACATTCCATATTTTTAATGTGCTTTTTATCACATATGCGGCAACCTTAAAACTACAGATATATTGTAGGTTATGGCATAGAAAGTGTAAACGTGGATGCTATTATACTGTATAATTTTCAGCAAAGTTATCCGCATATATGTGCATATATAAGCTCGTTTTCGATATCACAAAGTAAATAACAGAGCTTTAAAAGAGCTGTAGTAAGCAAAGACAGAAAACCTTAATTAAGAGAGAGCAATATCCATCAACACAGATGCCACACGTATCCAAAATTTATAGGCATAATTGGCACGTCTCTCGCTGCGCAAAGGAACATATTACACACATTAAAATTCTCAAATTTCTATCACAAGAACCGCACCGCAGCAAAAGGTGGCAATTAACGACAGGTGCTCCTATATAAAATCCAATGAATTCAACATTTCAACCCCCCGTTAAGAAAAAAACATTTTGTTCCAACCTCAAAGTTTATCCCAACACCCTTTGTCACTGTCAAATTCGCTACCATTTTCGAATAGAGCACAATATATGGTGACATGTGGGAGTCTTTTAAATAATCGAATAGAAAAGTCACGATGACCTTAACAAATTTGAAGATCCTAACATGCTTTGAAAAGTAGTTTTTGCTCAGCCCACACGATATTTTTTGCGCGTTTTTATGTGGCGACTTGAAGTCTGTCGGTTCACAGGTTTCTTTTGGGGAAAATAATTTGATAAACTTCTTTTGTCGTGCAATTTTAGTTATTAATTTATTTTGGAATTATGGTTGAAAGATGTAAACGCTTTATAAATTAGTTCTTATTCTTGGGGTTCCTCTCCTATTGGAGGTTGAACAACATCATGGCAATCCTGACTTTAGAGGCTGTCGCTCTAAAGCTCGAGGTGGTACTGTAACCGAACCATTCCCTCGAATTTTTCAACGAGTGCCGCCTCCTACCAACTCTTCGTTTTCCAGCGATTTTGCCTTGGATGATAAGCTGGAGTAATTTGTACTTATTGTTTTGATTCGTTGTAGAGAAATGACGTCACTATTAAGATTTAGTATAACCAAATATCATTTTCTTACTTTCTTCGATAAAATAAAAGAAATTGAACGACGTAAGAGTACGTTGTTGTTCATCACTTACAAGTTTAGGGCGGCATAGTACCTACATAGTTCGCGCGAATGTGTTAATAGAACGATACATTATTTATTACCTCATGATGTGGCCGAAGTACGACATCTTCCTGCAGTTAATGATATTCATAAGTTCCACTTTTTCCTTCAGTTTATTGAGTACTTCTACATTTGTAAGCCGGTCACGCCACGTGATTCTCAAAACGTGGTGGTAAACCCACATTTAAAAACCCTCCATCTTCCTTGTTGTCTTTGGTGCAAATTCTGTGTAAATTAATACGAGTACTTAAATGAACTACATAGTAAAATTGCATTTGATTTGCAATTGAGTCAATCTGTATTGTCAATAGGTTTCAAAATCAACGCATCAAACAATTTTTGTATTCGTTTTCTTGTAATTATATAAGCACGTATTTATAAAAAAATGAACAGCCCATTGGTCATTCCCTTCACTTCTAGCCAGAGTTTAGTAGCTATAGAGCTCCTTGTGAAAGATTTCGTCCAGGGAAGTACCGCCCGACCTTACTTAACATTACCTATTTCTGCCGCCAAGCATAATGTCCGCATTACAGTGGTCCGGTTTTGAAGGGTAAGGGTGCTGGTGAAATTACAGGCACTTGAGACTTGTCAACTTATGTCTCAGGGTGACGGGCGCTGTAATAATACCTCTCAGATCTTTGCGATCTACAGCTCAGCTTACGATCAGGCGCACGAATTGTTCGTCCCGTCACTTTAATTATAACAAAAAAGAATCTGACCCGGAAAAGCCGGATATGCCACAGTTTAAGGGAATGACGTGCCCGGGATTGTGGAGGGCACGACCAGTCGCAGTCGATGACCAGATTCCTGCAGCGCGTGACGGAAAGTAAGTAAGGGTAGTTAGTTATTTCGGTAGGTGGTTAGGTAGCGTTGTTAAGAATGAGCGTTGATGGTTTTGGGTTTCATATGCCGTAGTGGTTCATCTTGTATATCTGATATGTAAGTAATATAAATAGGATTCATATTTTTTCTCCAAGAAGCGGAATTTTAAAACCAATTTCTTCTAGTTACCAGACGCTCATTGAGATGAAACATCGATATCATTAGCGTCTATTTGATATCTTTTATCTTAGTCGCAAACAATTTATCATCAATAACTTTGATAGCATCACACCACACCACAATATCAACCATGACTATATAATTTTAATAGAGAACAAATAACAATAACTTATTACTGCCCACGTATTTATGTTTGAGAATAAACAATTCTACATAATATAATAATATTCTTGAATACCGAAGTTGTTTGACCGTTAACCGTTTTCATGGTTACCATAGAGATATGATAATAATATTTCACTGGCAAAGTTTTTTTGTTATAGAGAATTACTCGTGTGAAATTAAAATCCATATCATAGTGGTGATTCGTAATTGGGGTCACCAGTATATAGAATTAAGGTGAGAATGAATGAGTCATTGATTGGTAGATGACTCATTTCTTGTAGTTCGGGAACTTATTTATACTTCAATTAAAATAAATATTAGACAACATCACATACGTTGTTCTAATTTCAAATTAAATAACTAAAGCACATGGTAAAAGACCAGGAGCGTTGTTTTTTTTGAAAAAACAAATATACGCGATGTAAATTTGGAAAAACAGTTTCATTTCCTATATGTAGCAATCGCGAAATTTCAAAAACTCGATAACGCACTTGTGTTATGGAAATCGGAAAACACCACGGTACCACAAACGCTCGGACCAAAGACAACACATAAGTTAGTTTTTCAATATTCTACATCCAGCCAGAAATCGAACCTGAGACCTCAGAGATGGCGACACTATGAAAACTGGTGTGGTCGAGTACCACAGAGGACGTCAAATATATATGATATTCAATATATCAAATAGATATGTTATGTGCTTCTTTAACATTTTCGTCATAACATTGCATCAGAAGTGGATTCAACTACAGACTACAGTGACTAAAAAAAGTTACGGAACTGTATTTTATCACCAAATTTACTACAGGTTTCCAAAATTTTTAGTCAAGAATATTACAAAATTCGCTTTTTAAAAAGCAAAAAATTTCAATAAATTTCAAATTGTCATAGGTAACGTTATATGTGTGCATGATAATTAGACTTTAATACCTATTATGCGTATTTTTTATTTTTTCGAAACTAAAAGGTCTTAAGGTGCTTTTCCACCAGTGAGGCGAGACGAGGTTTGAAATTTGTATGGTATAATTGAAATTCTCTCCTAGCGCATCTTCGGTCTGGATTGACGCGGATGGGCGAGGCGAGAATAGAAATATTCATAGATATAAAATTTAACTCAAATCATCACTAGCAACAACCACTGCGCGAGCTATTAAGTGCAATTTTTGGTGGAAATAGGTCGGCGAGGCTTCAATTCTCGTTTCGCCTCATCTTGTCTTGCCTCACCGGTGGAAAACTACCTGAAAGGTGTATATTGCTAAACTTACAGCCGTCTGATAAAATTAAAATAAAGTATAATTTGAAAATCTAGTAGTAACTGTATGAATTTCATGTTTATTCTATTAAATATATATAATATTTTTATTTTTTATTTATATGACACACACTTCCATTTTAGAATTATATTGAGTTGATTTCCGTCTAAACTGAAGTGAACTTGAGAATGTCTGTTTTAGTAATAGTAGAGTTCCTTGTACCACACCTTGCCATACCTATTTCTATCTCCAAGAAGTTAAACCGGGTATCCATTAGCGAGCTGTAACTGTGACGTCACAGATACAGTAACGAGGTACTAGTGTGTAGGTATGTATGAAACTGTTTTCACTCGCTGATTCGCTTCACACTATGATATTTGAAACATGTTCAATTAATAAATGGAACATTGAATAGGCATTTAAATTGTTCTTTATTTGGTTAAATTAAACAGGCAACATTAGTAAAATATATGTTACATTTTATGTTAAATGTGTGTAATATTTCATGGCAACACACTACTCTAAATCTGTTCAATGAAGTACGCATATCGCTGTGTTTTTAAAATATAAAAAACTGTTATTTTCCAGTCTGCGTGTTGTTTAACACAACATAGTGAGTTTTTTGTGTGCATTACTAGATTCCGGTTTTGAAGTTTAAGTGTCCTGGTGAAACTACAGGCTCATGGGACTTGCTAACTTATCCTTATATTAAGATCCCCTTAGATCTTTTGCTTTGAGTGAAACTGCAAATGTTATAGTGTGTAAAAAAATGTTTTTTTACTTAAATAGCAGACTTAAAATATGAAAATAATCTAAGAACTTGAGATTCTAACCTCCTGCTTTCATTAAATTTAAAATAAAGTTACAATAAATAAGTTTGGTCGCACGAAACCGTTGTCCAATAAAAATGCCGTACAAAATCGGATCACTATGGTTTGTATAGTCCACCTTAATGTTCTCGACTCTGTTTTGTTGATTTCTATAAAATATTATAAATGAGACGGCTACCACTAAGAGAATGACCAAATATTATTTCTGAGCATTTGGTTGTGGAAAGTCCTGTACTAAACGTTTAAATTTTAATTTACATGTTAGATTAAAATAATAACAATATTATACAATTATAAAAAAAAAGAAAAGATGTGTGCAAACCAAATAGTAGGTATAAGTGGCATAGTGTGTACGTTTAATAAATAAAAATTCCTTCGAATCGACTGGATTCAAACCAGTGTCTATTGCCTCATCGCGGCTACCGCTCTTACTAACTGAACTTTAGATCGAATCAACAGATCTTACAAATTTCTTTGTGAGATAATTGTATTGAATTTAAACGGCATATTTTTGCCGTAGTGTCTTGTGAGACACTTATGTAAGTTTCTTCACTTCTGCGTTTAATTCTTTGGAAAGTTTTAGATTAAATTTTCATTTTACAAAATAATACATCATGGTCCAAAATTTTCTCGGTATTCTGCTGTTTTTACCATGGCGTCTAGTGGTTCGTTTATAGCTCTAGTTAACACAAGTGTACTTGCCCTAGCTATGCTATTGGTGAATAAAAATTTGCAAGCTTAGGTTCGCCGTCGTCTTACGAAAAATGAACTTTCTTGACAGTATCTAAGGCTTCTGTGCCTTAGCAGTAAGACAAATAAATTGTAAATTTAGTAGCAGTACAGCTCCTTGTGAGAGAGTTCGTCCATGAAAAGTAATGTGAGTATTCATATGTACCTATAGTACGTGTTAATCACTTTAACATGAGATAGATTTTGTTTCCTTTTCTTTCCTCGTGTAGAATTTACCGAGGGAAGAACCAATAACTCCTATAATACAAGTTTTTTCTTAGTTTAGAAATCAACTAGACCAGTATTTAAATGATCATTCATACGACTTAAAAAAAGTTCAAATTTGTATTAAAAATTTACAGTGTATTTGTAATGTTTAGTTTAAGTTTTGTTGAAGGGTAAGGGTGGTGGCGAAATTACAGACACATGAGACTTGTCAATTCATGTCTCAGGGTGACAGGCGCAGTATCCCTCAGATCTTTTCGATTGAAAGCTTTGAGTGGCTCTGCAACTGCTATGGATGGGCATGTCCTTTAACCATGCACACTACTTGTTCGTCCCTTCACTTGTTATCACAAAATTTAATTGTCGATATACGCCGGGACTTTCGTGTAGCTAAACACCTTACGCAATACGAATCCAGAAAAATGGAATATTCTTTATATTTTATTCACGGTTGGGGCTCAACAGGTAAGCATGAATAAATTCCAGCCGATGACAAAGCCGCTCTCGGTTGGAGTGCGTTTTTCATAAAGTGTCGGCCTGTTAAACGTTTTTTATTTGCCCATTTGCTACCAACTGCGTTATATGAAAAATGGATCGTAAGAATCGTAACATCGTACCCTTTTCTCGTGTTTTTTTTCTTTGAATAAATCATGTCATTAAATTTTAATAGTCACCCGGCTCGAGTTAGTTAGGTCCTTTGTTGTTGAAGCCTTCGAGGATGCTCTGCCCTTTGATTCGATTGTTACTATTTAAGGCTATTGTGCACTTTTGATGGTTAAACGGAGTAAATGCCGACTTAATTTCATTAATCGACTTCTTTGTACGAATTAAACTTTAATTGAGTCAAGTTGACTTTTGTTGGCGGCTGAATGCTCTTCAGAGAATAATGCGTGGAATTTGAAGTATTTTTAAAGGTGTCTTAATAATGAAGACATGTTCTTGAGTTCACGTGCCTTATGTTTTCTTTTTCTATTAAATGTTACTTTTGAATGGTTTTGTGTTATTTCTTGTAACTATAGCTTTGTTGGGTGGATTGCTGTCTTTAGTAAATGCAACGTTTAGCGTCTAGCAATGCAACGTTTTGTTCTGTATAACTGTATATGAACTGCCTCGGTCGCCGAACGGTTACCATGCTGGACTGCCACGCAGAGATCCCGGGTTCGACCCCGCCTGGGAGAAATATTTCTATGGCCCACATTTATTTCTCTCGTGAGTTTGGGTGTAATTTGTGCTTTGTCTATGCATGTGTCCATTGCACTCTAGATACTGGGTTTCACTAGTGAAAAAAAATCTAATTTTATACTCTGGGCATGGAAATATCTTACGAGAAAAATGTACAGTCCCATTGCGGGTTGGTAACATGTTAAGTTAAATTGTTAATTGTTTGTATGAACAATTTTGACCTATTATCGACTCCCTTGGTGGTCCACGGCTTACACTGTGAGCAGTGGATAAAGGAGGTGTCGGGTTCGATTCTCGGTAGGACCAATTTGGGAAATTAACTTTTCTGTATTGGTTCTGGTCTGGGTATTCTGAGTACTCATAGTACAAAGGCATTCCCTTGTTTGAGACCAGGTGATAAGTAGATTGTAGCTAACCCTGTCGTTTATTTTCTTGTCTTTTTTTTGTGATTAATCTTTTGTTTATAATAAAAATATTTCCGACCGGATCGAAGGAATTTTTTCTGAGTGTTTTTTCTGAGTGTTCGATCTTTGTATTAATAATAATAAAAATATTTATCTAGCTCTTAAACGGCATTGGTTAAAAAGCATAAGCAAGCAACGAGTGGCCGCTTAACTTGACCGAGTGACCGCTATATGCACGCAAAAAGACCCTTTAAAGTGGTAATGCATCCACTTTGTTGATTGTACATGCGACTGTCACATGTCGTTATCTTCAAAAATTAGAATAATTTAATAGTTGTACGCTTTTATAAAAATCAAATGTTCACGTATTTGAAGACACCTGTTCGCAATAAAACCAAAAATCAAAACACATATGCCGATATACATCGATGCAAAACACGAGATTTTGATATCGATTTTTTGGTCGATACCAAAAAGGTGTGGGGCGTGATCGCTAAAGGCGAGGCATGTGTGCGGGCGGAGCGGGGCGAGGAGTGCGGGGTGCGGGACGAAGGGCAGAGGTCACGCGAGCCTGCGGTTTCAATAGTGATGCCAATTAAATATAGTATCAAGTAACAGTTACAAAGTGAATTGAAAGAGAACTCATTTGAGTAAATAAGTGAATTATTTAATTTACTGTAAGTAAATTATTATTGACATATTTCGAGAAACAAATGCATTAAGTTTGTGGTCTTAGTCCACCTATTTGTTTTTTCAATTAAGTAAAAAAGTAAATATTGACTACAAAGAATATAATGATCGGTTTATAATTGAATAACTGTAAAACATATAACTTTATATATGCATTTAAAAATTTACTTCAGTCAATGAAAAGCTGAAGTAAATGTTAGCAAAAATCTTGTTACTTTCTATAAAAACAAAACACATCTAATATTAAGTATCACATATTTATTCTCTGTGCCATAATGGCTTATATGGAAATTATGATTGGAGTAGTGAAAATTGTATCACCGAAACTAGTATCACCTAATATTAGGTCAACATGATCACGTCACTAGGGACCACACCTAGCTCACTCTCGTCTTGTCATGGCGAAAATGTAATTTTAATTCACCTAGTCATACAAGGATAAAAATTGCTTCATTTTTCCCGTGACAGTCGCTTGTAACTTAAACTTTTATTGAATTGATAATGTTTTTGTGGTTATGACAAGGTTGAAGATCTGTCTAATTAAAGAAATTCATTTGTTACGCACAGTTTTTATCATTGTGAGTATTTTTAGTTTATTAGTAGTGTGGGTGTAAGAAGAATAATTAGCTGTCTTTTGTTTCTTTCTCTTTTAATTATCGTCGTCTCCACCCATACATCACTACCCTCTACTGAGTAAGCAACTGCGTAACTAGCATTAATTTTTCAACGCAAGGTATTTTCGGTGCAACATTTTGAACTGTTAAACTAGTTTTTTGTAATGCTTTATGTTTGTATGAACTCCTCCTAGGTAATCTATAGTACGCTACAAAATAGGTACCTACAATCCGTATAATAAAGTCACCTGTGACGCCAAAAGTGCTTTTATCATATAAAATTCATAAAAATAATACGAAGTACATGAAACAACTAATGTATATGTAGCGAATCGTAGTCAATCTTTTGTAATATATTTTACACTCTTGTTAAGTTTTAGTTTTACATTTGAATTCTAAATTTAAATGTGATTGTTTTTGGCGCTTTTTCTTATTATTGTTTCTGTCATTGGATTGATTACTGTACCTACATGTTTTGTAATAAATTAGTAAACTGTAAGTACATTTACTTTGGTCTTGCTCAATCATTGATAGCAACCACGCGAACCCATTGATACAGTCCGCTACAGTACATATGATATTATTAACATTCATATTCACATATGACTTGCCATCTTATGTCTCAGGGTGACGGGCGCAGTTTCAGTGCCCCTCAGATCTTTGAGATTCAAGGTTCTGAGTGGCACTGCAACTGTCATGGATAGGCCTGTCGCTTATCCAGTTCCATGACTTGTTCGTCCCGACGCTTGTTATTTACCATACAAAAAACTATTCTGCTCCGCTGGCTCAGCGCCCCAAAATGTGTTCCGGCTTCCGAAACGAGATGGTGCCACTTTCTTCGGTCCTGTGCAATTCGCGCAGGTCCGCCTCCACGGCTTCGCTTTAGCGACAAAGACCGTTTCAAAGCCTAAACAACAATAATTATATTTTCTTAGAAGCCTACGATGAGTTTTTTATCGTGACTATTCATGACACTGGGCAAATCTGCAAATTTAGCAACAAATAATTAGACCTAGGCCTACAAAACGGTATTAAAAACATTACTGTCAACCCATGAATAGAGTCTGGAGCCATCAATGGTCTTTAAAAAAACATCGATGAATCGGACGAAACATCGATGCGATCTCTACGTTGAATCGATCGCCTCGGATGCAGATGGGTCTGTATGCAAATTGGAAGGGGAAACAATGAGTGTTCCGGCTGATTATCTTCATATTTTACATATTATTGTTGTGTAGAGGTAATTTAATTTACCTTACGTACCACACACTCTTAATTTTATTCATAATGTTGAATTAGTTGTATGCCACAATGTTAAGAATATAAAGTTCGAAATCCTATGTGGTGTGTTTATGGTCTTATATCGTCGTCTTAGAGTGAATATCTCGTATGTGATTTCTATATAATTGTTCAGGATGGAGATAAAAATGTGGCGTAAAATGTAGTAAACGCAATAATGTTCGTAGTTAGCATTTTAATTAATTAAATTATACCTTTTTTAGATACTATATTACTTTAATACTATATTAATTTAATATTTGAGCAAGAAATTTACGAGTTTTTCTTTAACATAAACCAGTAAAAACGAACAATGCGAAAACGCGTATGGGAGGTTTTCACTCTAAGGCGACTATATAGATATTGCGGGCAACTTATGGCCCATATTACATATATTTATCTTAATATATATAATACATATGATATAATATAAAAACAAATTTGTAGTTTTTACCCAGTCAAACATAATGCTTCCATAAATGCATACTTTATGACTTTTAATAATAATAATGTGGCAGATCCACTCACACACAATCCACATTTGTTGGTTTATAACTAGGAAATTCCCATATCTGCAATGTCGTAAAATCTTGCGCAGATTAGAGATATAAAGATTTACTAATTAATTTAATTAAGGAACAGAATTTGGAGAAACCTACATGCAAATTTTTTGTAAGTGTTGCAGTGTAACGGTAACCCCGGAATTTATGCGAGGTTTTTAAGTGATAATTCTAGCTATCTGTACGAACAGCTTTTTAATAGGGATTCTCTGATATCAATTCTCTGAGAAAAATTGCATTCACATAATAAAAAATGGAAATAATAAATAAAAAATAAAAAAAGAAATAAAAAATTTCTGTATGAAAGCTCGAATGTTATTCCAAACACGATGTAAATGAAGCATTTAGTACTTATCTGTCGGTCCTACTCGATTCCCGTCGTACCCCATTAGCGGGCTATAAAATATGCGACAGTAAATCAGCTGCGACAAATTTAACAGGACGTTTGCGCCAAACATCCCAGTCTTGTTATGTAGTTTACAACTTATACATCTCGTTTAAGGGTAAGCTATTTTACCTATATTTAACACGTACATTTAATTGACAATTAGTCGTTGTTATTAATTTTATGCATTTCTTACTGAATGTTTAGATTACTCCACGTCATTCTATAGTTATAATAATAGAATCATGGTTTTGTATAGTATTGTTTGTAAGAATAGAAGTTTCTATAATTTATTGTGGTTTAGTTAAATTATAGAAATAACTTATTATTCAAATTAAATAGCAGTAGAGCTCCTTGTGAAAGAGCTAGTCCAGGGAAGCATTGCCACCTTACTTATTTCTGCCGCCAGACAGTAATGTGAGCATAACTGCATTCTAGTTTTGACGGGTAGGGGTGCTGGTGAAATTACAGGCACATGGGGTTGTAAATTTATGTTTCAGGATGGCGTAGCGGCAGTACCTCTCCGATCTTTAAGGTTTAAAGTTCTGAGTTGCACTACAACTGCTATGAACAGGCGTGTTGCTTACCACCAGACCGTCGACTAGCTTCCCCCGTCATTTGGTATTATAAAAAAATGTTCTGGACATTGTGTGATCTTAGTTTGCTAATTTATGGTTAAAATAATTGCGCATTTGACGTTTATCTCAACTAATGGAAAGTGACGATGAGGTCAACGATGGAGATTGAAAAGTTATAGCGTCCAGGGAACAAATCTGCATTTATGGAGACCCACTCCAATGCTGTACGTCATAAAAATGTGAAAGCATAACGGTCTGTGCGAGTTTTGGGTATATCCACAACATAAACGTGGAACCCCAGCCTACATCTAGTCCTGCAATGATAGAAAGGGGCTGGCGGAATGATTTAATGCAATTTAGACTATAGACTATAATATTGAGACTTTACTTTCAATATGTAGTAAGCATAAAAAAGGGAAGGAATTATCTTAATTTTTTTGTAGTAATACAGCAAACCGTTTCTCATTGCTAGTACTGATACAAAGTAACAGATGCTGACCCTTAACCGCAGTCGTAATGTAAGTAGAGCAATAGATGGCGCTCACAAATAGGCGCGCGCGCCGCTTGCGGCCAAACGCAACGAGCTGTCGACGGCCCGACGAATGTGGCCACGGTTCCGAAGTAGAAAGAGGTAAGTGAACTTTCTATTAAATTTGAAACATTATAATTTCTATTAAATTTAAAAAAAATTGTTGTAACTAAAATCGTATAATAAAGTCACATGTGATCTTTCGTCAAAAGTATTTTTATCACATGAAAGACTTAAAAATAGGTATACGAACTACATGAAAAAAAAGTTGTCATTTTGATGTGGTTTTATTACACAGAAAGTGCGAATTAAAGGCAACAAAAAAATTATAATAATATAAAAAAGTGTTTCATTCACAATGTGTATCAATCGACAAAATCCAAGAACTCGATAACTTTGCAAAACTAAATGTTCATTAAAAATTGTTCTTACTTTATCTAGAGACAATTTTATACAAATAAATACAATTACTCATCTATCGCTAAAAAAGGTGAAGTTTGAATTAGAGATGTTGTTGATATGTAAGAATGTATAATTGTTGCTAATTTTATTAATTTTAATCTAGTATCTTGAAAAACGTTTATACACAATCTTATCTGAGAAAAAGGAAAGCTGGGAACCGGGAGGATCAGAGATGGATGCAGAGGGTTAAAACTCAATCAACCCGGGTTTTAGCTTGATTTTACCTACCTTGTAATCCTGTGAGTTCTCGCTACTAAAGATGCACACTATGATTCGATTTTTATGAAAATCGATTCAAGTGCATCCGATCTATCGATTTATTTCAATAGAAAGGCAAATGGAATTATCTATATCAGAAAGCAATAAACATTATTTAATAATTCCATTAAATTTATAGAATTTGCGCCAAAGACAACAAGGAAGCTGGATTCGATTTACAACAAATATTTAACTAAGAACTCGATAACAAATATTTAGTTGTAAATAGTTTTTGCCTTCGATTTCGGGCATTAATGGGCTTAAACCCGGCTACCAAAGCGCCAGTTTAGAACCCGGGCATTTGCCCATTTTTGGGGAGGATACACTAAAAAACGCCTACTTACCTCGAAGTTTGAATTGATGACGAAATACAGAACACTTCAAAGAATTCCGCTATTTAGCTGTACGCATAATGATCTACAAAGCAAGATTTTAATTCAAAACGTTTTGATAATATATAATATAATACGGCTCTAGTACAGAGTTAAAAAGATCAATGTCAATATGGCAAAATTACAATATTGTGTTTCATCCTTTGGTATGTACTCAAATTGTTTTAATGTATCAATTATATTATGCTTAATAACATCAATAAGACGTTATTCGGAACATGGTTTCATAAAATCATAGAATTTTTAAATTTTTAGTTTTTACATTAATGGATTCGTCACGGGTTTTCAGGTGGTTGTAATCGTATTGTTTACGATTAAAGTACGATGGCAATTTAGGAGCGTGTTTAGGGGTATTTATATCATAAGTGCTAGTACTTTGTATGTTTTTATGTTTGATGACCCGAGTTTGAATCCAGGTAGGTCAATTTTGCAAATGAACTTTTCTAAATGAGAGAGAGGCAAATGATTGGTGTGGTAGTCTGGCACATTATTATTATTATTATGATCATAAAAAGAAAAATTGGTAAGGTCGGTTGGTTCGTTCCGTGGCTTAATTGGCAGAGCATCTGGCACGGATTGCCTGAGGGTGCTGGTTCTAATTTTCCATCCTCGTTATAAAAAATTAGTGGAGTAATTTCACAAAAAATAATTGAATATCATGATAGTAAAACATCGTCACATTCAATAAACTTAAAAAAAAAATACAATTCTAATTATTAACAATTTTTTCGAATCAAAAATTACGTTTGCATCTTTCTGCGTGGGAACAGTGATAGGCTTTGTAATGGCGTTACAATGGCGCAGTTTGTCGAACGCCTGACTCCGACCCTTGACTTATGTGCTTTTATCGGTTCACAGAGCCATCTTGCCAATGACAATTTATTATTTATTAGGGCACGCATATTTTGTCAATATTGTGCTGTTAACGAGGAAAGATATAATACGGATTGTAATTATGGTATGATAAAATTGTGAGCCCTGTACGAGAAGTGTCGGTCAGTTTTATGGTTGAAACTAATGACGCATATATGTCTTTTAATATCAGTTAAACGGTTAAATAGTTGTGAGCGGACTATAAAGTGGCAATGATCAATAGATGTGCGCAAACACGCTTGCGTACAAGTGACAATCATACGGCATTTCGTCCCCTTACTTTCTCAAACTCGTATCTTAAAACACACAAGTACTGAAATGTAAAAAATGGATTATATACCTATACAAATTTTACAGGCTGTTTTCACATTACATTTCCTTCATACTTACATACTGACTTTTACATACTCTTAACATAATGCATCCAAATTAACACCCTTGGTAAGAAATTTCAAATAAATACAAAGTTTTGCCATCTCCTGAATAATCACTATTTGTTAGAAAGTAAGGCATCGATTTATTTTATCACATTGACTTAAACATTGAAATTATTAATTCTAACAAATATCTGTACCAAGAGACATCAAACATTCGTTATTTTCTATACCTTAGTTTTAATTACCAATGTTCGGCCTTTGTCTAGATAGTGTACAGGGAATTTAGTCGAATCAGGGTGATATTGCTGCGAGCAAGGAACGCACGAGCCGGCGCACGCGCACCTTGTAGCGACGTATTCATATTGTGACAGATTCTAACGTTGTTAGAGGTATATTGTAACAACGATTGGAGTTTTTCTTTATATAATTTTTACTTCGAAGATGATGATGTGCTGTAATATTACAAAAAAGTAGGTTACTATAATATGTTTCAGTACATTAATTACGAATACCTATAGTCTGTCTTTTTTGAAGACAGAGTAAAATGACATTTGTAGAGTTGCCAGTTTTCACAAAATTTTAAATGTAGTTGTTGTCGATAGTTTTATCGATAGATTGTGACAGAAGATAAAAGTTTGCCAAAAATAACTGTTCTAATTAACGATTACTTATTGCATTATTGCTTTCTTTATTCTTATTTTGACAGTTGGCCTACTAGTATCGAATCAATTTTTATTCATTTACATTTTTACAACAATAGCCGGGTTTGATTATATAATACTGAATTAAAATGAAAAACTTTAAAATACGTCTCCTCTACGTATTTTTATATACATAGTTCTAAATACATTGTATGTATAATTGAACTTACAAAAATTGGCAATTCAAATTAACTTTTACTCAGTATTTAGACGAATGATTGAAATGAAACAAGTTCGGCTATTTATTCTATACGCGTGATCAATATTTAGTCGACAGTCATTGACTTACAATTATATGGACGTCGGGTCCGCGCTAAAAAGTGTCCGCACTTGTAAGGCGCTAAAGTCGTATACAGAGCGCCAAACTCCGCTTTAGTCTTCATTTGTTCGACTGACAGCGCGATACTGCGATGACATTACAATTTAAATTTCGAATAGGTTGACTAGGGACCTTTTTTTCGTGGTTTTTGTATTAGACCCGTCGTCCATTTATTTGTAAGTCAATGTCGATAGTCGATAGAACATTTTTCCACTGCAAGCACTAGCTGCTCACAAGCGGGCAACACTTTTGCACAATGAACTGTCATTTTACTCCGTCTTCAAAAAAGATAGAATATACATATGATATAAATATACGTACTTACAGTTTCTACAGTAAAAACACTTAATACTGTTTGTCTTATTAACACTAAACTAATTTCCAGGTCTATTACATTAAAACAAATAGCTTTACATTCTGCATTGAATTTGGAGAAACTTTTTCTTGTCTAAATAGTAAAAGTGAAAGCTGTTACTAAAATCAATATACTTACAATCGATTATCATGAACAGCACTTAACGTTTGACGCGTGCTCTATCGAAAACAGCCCAACAAATACGTAGATATACCGCGTGTCACACAAGTGTGCATCTCGACTACTATGATTTCGAAATGAAAACAGATTCACAAGCATGTTAAATAGAGTACATTTCAGATCGCGGGCTGGGCATATTTCGTATGGTTCAGTGTACTCGTATTTACGGACCGCACAGCGGATTGTCCTAATCGCTTCATTATTTCGTTTGAAAAAATCTTATCTTCAACATATAAGGTTCAATTTTGTAAAACTTTTACAAAATTACCGAGACGATTTTTGTCTTCAAAGAATGTTAACTTGAGACTGTTTGAAATGTTCTTTAATGGTATAAAAACCTTTTCAAGGCGTTCTAAAATGAAGTTTATAACTATACATGTATGGTGGATTTTGGTGTGAGTATTTGGAAGAAAGTGGGTGTTATTTTTCATACAAAAAACATCGTGGGAAACATAGCGTGCCCTCAGGCGTGTCATGAAACTTTGCAAGTGAATGTAGCGGAAAAAAGCGAACGCGTTTCGATTGGCAATTATAAATAATACGCTTTGAAAATAGCATTCTTTAATAAGTACTTTTTTGACAATAGATCGTTACGAAACTTTCTTTCTTTGTAATGAGACCATTTGCTCTATTGTAATATCTTTCTTAACATACTTTTACACGGTTACCTTTGTAATATAGGCGCAAGACCTATTTGATTGCGAAATAAATACTGAAAAAAAAAGATTAACTTAACTTAAAAACTTAAAATTAACACTGGTAATTGTAACTTAACCCACGATTGTAAGAAATTTGTTTTATTTTTCTCATATTATTATTATCGAAATAACTAAATTACTGCAGCAATCGAGCAGTAAAGTAGAGCTTTACTGCGTTCCAGTTTTGAAGGGTAAGGGTGCTGGTGAAATTACTGGCACATGGGTTTTCTCAACTTTTATGTCAGGGTGGCAGGCACAGTGGTAGTGCCTCTCAGGTTTTTGCGATTTAATGCTCTGAGTGGCATTGCTGTTATGGACAGACGTGACACGTGACTATTCGTCCCGTCACTTGATATTTTCATAAAAAAACAAACATGACCATCGCAAATCAACCTCGTGCCTATTAAGTCAAAAACGTAAACAAAAACAAGGCTGTTCGCCAAAAACCGTATGAAAATTTTAAGCGAATAATTTCTTTACTACACAGCCGTGAAAAAAAGTAAAAGGGGCGAAGCACGGCGTGCAAAGTTACAGGGCAAGAGGGCGATAAATTCCAATCAGGCCTCAGTACGATGCGCAAGGGCACTGGGTCGCGCCCGCCGTCTTTAAGGAGAAGTTTTTACCCTTTTGTTACTCTACAAAGTAATAAACTTGACAACAATGATTACGTAGCGGTAGAGTTGAAAAGTGCGAAACTATTATAATTTATATAGATAAAATAATTTCTATGGAAACCTTACTGCTATAAAGTGTGTATGCTGTCAATGAAATTAATTATGAATTTTTGTACAGGTTGTCTATACTCTCTGTTCATATTTTCGATTTACTCGAATGCATTCGTTTTTCCAAGCCTTTATTTCCTTTAGAATAATCTATTCGACCGTTTGTGGAAGATTTCGCATAAAAGTATATATTGTACGAGAAAAAATATTCCGCCATGGCGGTCAAGAGGAAATAAAAGAAGATTTTTATTACTGACTAGCATGCCATACAATGCCACTGAAAGAAAAAACTATTTGTCGTTTAGCTCTGTTCATAGGAGTGCTTTTAAAATGATTCTAATACTTCAGAAACTTTTACAATAATAAACTTTTTATTTTTACTTTTTAAATTTACGGACTTATGTTATAGTATAACAATGATTATAAGGTTTGTTATGTTCGTAACATCACATATTACAAAGTAGATATTCTCAAGTACGAGAAATGGGGAAATTGACAGATTATCCTTCACTTCTCGTGTAGGTATGAGAAGTAAGGTTAGCCCATATGACTTTGTCGAGTGACTGAATATTGGGCTGTCATTGCGCTCTCCTGAGCGAGATTGTTGGCGTTGCCGCGCCCTCACACCATCAGAGATGCGACTCGTTTGCGCATGATGGCAACCTAGCCCTCCGTGCCTACCTCAGCGAACATCCCTGACACACTACAGTAATGCGGCAGCCCCGTCAGCATCCTGAACGCTTTGTTATACAGGATACGCTGCACGATGTCGAGCTGATCCACAGGATACGGACGCGGGCACAACAATTCACGACGATGTTATTACAATCGGATGAATAATAATGGAAAGCATAAGGGACAAATAAACATACGTTCATTTTAGAACCTTAACAGGGCATGTGATTGAACAAGCACATGTCAAATTTTGGGCAGAGAGAGAATAGACAGCGTAGATTCTGCCATGAGGCAGATGAAACTACTGTGCATCTAAGGTGATGCTGGGTAAGGACCCAGTGCTGCCCCCTGATGACTGTACGAAGTTCTATACTGGGAAGGCACAGGCCAGACCAGAGGACATAAAAACTGTTGGCCTTGGCTCTGAACTGTAATTAGTGGTGATCACAATAAACCAATGGTCACAGTGATTAGGTGCCGCATAGGCCCTGAATGAAGTCACTCTAAAAATAATAATAACATTCATTTTTACATATGTAATAGGTTCCTTTCAGACGTAATAAGCGTTTCTCATCATCTTTTATTATGTGCACAGCCCAGTAATGGAATTCCTAGCCTGCGACTGTGTTTCCGAAGTCATACCATCTTTAAGGTGCGACTGAATAGGCATCTTTTAAGCGAGCTCGTACCATCGTAGATCCCATCTGCATTACTCCAGAGCTAGGCAGTGGTCAAGAGCAAGTCCACTTAATTTAAAAGAAAAGATGTTTCTTCCTTGATAAGTTTGTACACGAAAGCTGCATAGAACATAACTGACCTGATTCTTTATGTATTTATTTATTCTGATTCTGGTTGGAGGCGAAGATTATTTCATAGGGCATAAGATTGAGGTATGGTCATTATCTTTTTAGTAGCACTCTACTGCTTCTTGTGAAAGAGTTCTCTAGAGAAGTTCTGCCACTATATCTATTTCGGCCGACAAGTAGTAAGCATTACTGTGTTCCGGTTTGGTGAAATTACAGGCGCATGGGACTTGTCAACTTATGTCTCGGGTTGACGGGCACAGTGGCACTCGGGTCTTTGTAATTTAAAGCCCTGAATGGCACTGCAACTGTTTTGGACAGGCGTGTCCCGTCGCTTGGTGTCATAAACAATTCTACTAGATAAATTCATTGTTTTATAAGTGCCGAAACAGTAGGTTTGGCAAAAATATACGTAAACGTAATTTTGCGTAAACCTAAACACCATCTACTATGGAAAATATATAAAACTTTATTAAATTTCAAAAGTTATTCACCTTAAATGTTTAAATGTAATGTTCAAGCTGGCGAGGAATTCGTGCAACACGTGTTCAATATGGAGGTCTCAACTACATGTTTGCAAGTTTGCACGTTTTCACTACAACCGCTCCATACAAATACCATTTCTGTAATCTTTACGTTAGTAACTGTACTTGGTAGGTATCATGAGGTATTATAATTAGACAAAGGTTAATTAGATTAACAAAATTATAATCTCAGTACTAAAAAATCGACCTCAAAAGTCATTCGTCCCCTAGTTAGCTACCCTTAGAGGTGGAATATTTTCTTCAAATGTAAATGAAACCACTTTTGAGGTACCCTCATTTCAACAAAATAAGAATCATCAAAATCGGTTTACAAACATACATAAAAAAACATACAGTCGAATTGAGAACTCCTTTTTTTGAAGTCGGTTAAAAAATAAGTTCATAATTGTGTGCTAGACAACGACCCGGTAGACTATGACCTAAAAATTCTCTATGAAGGAGACCGTGCTCAGCAGTGGAATGTACTTGGGTTAATAAAACCTGTTCTCAAACTTGGGAACTTTCTGTATTATGAACAGTCCCACTCAGACCAGAGCCAGTTTACAAAATTTCGTTTCCGCAAATTGCTCTTACCGGGAATCGAACCTGGGAGTCACAGTGCAATCCAATAGGCCACCGAGGTCGTCAAATGGTTCAATGATTATAATGAAAATATGTTAATACACGTTTTAGACAAATAGACAATACTGAAACAGATAAAAGTGCCAGATTCTTCACTATTACAAGTATTAAAACTTTATTATGTTATAATTGTGTAAAAGGTAAAGATAGTTCCTAACGGTTTTTAGAGTCATTGATAGAATTCACTGTTTTTACTTTTACATGGTACGATTTTCCCTTTAATACCACTCGCAATTTCTAAACAGAAATTAAACTATAAAAGATATTAAAATAGTTGCATGTTTGTTCGTCGGAACAATAAAGAAGGTTGATGGGAGTGTACCGGCCTAATCGCGGAGAAACGTGAAAAAATCCACCCACCAGCGCGTGCGCACCACGGCTCGGTCAAAAAGAATTGATTTTTGTTTTGGAATATGCGATCGAGTTAATACAACCATCATAAATGTTTGGTTTTTGTTTTTAGACGAAAATATTTGAGTTAACATATACGAGCATTAACAATAATAGATAGAATCTTTAGATAGAATCTTAACAATAAGAGATAAAATTTTTGATGAGAGACTATTCCTAAGTAAGTTAAATATAATATTTATTTTATAGGTAAACAAATTACACATGAAATCATCACATTGTTCAAACTCTACTACTCAGTCGTTTAGCAGATTCCCATGAGAAGAATTAATAAGAAACCCCAAGGGTTGCTCTTTGTGCATAAACACTTGTATATATTTATTATTATAGTCTAAATACAATATTAATTTCAAATATCATATATTTTTGTCATCCAAGGACGCAGAAGTCGTGAAGAACCTTTAGTATAAAGTTCTTTTTTTTGCTATAATTTTAAACCTCGTAAATGGACTTTTTTTAATATTAACACGAATTTTATCATAGAAGCGTATACATTATTCCTTAAATGATTTTTTATTTTTTTTTTATTTGTTACTTTGTGCAGACGACTGTCAAGACCAGGAAAAGTTTTTGCAGGGGAATTGTTTTTCATATTTGTATGTTAGAACTAATTATAAAATTATATTTATAACCCAGAAACAAAAATAATGATGCATGGTGTTATAATTAATTAAAAAATATATAATACTAATCCGTAATGGATGGCACTGCAGTAGACATTTAGGAACGTCAGGTTTTCAAAAACCAATAAAGAAATATAATATAAGTGACTGCTAGCGACTGACTAAATCTTGTAAGAGGAAACAGCAAAAAATACAAAAGGTTAATTCAACTCTATGAAATTCCTGCAATGATGCGCCCAACAATAATCGACATTATGGAACCTGTATTCTCCTGACCAAATTTAGTAGAATTTGTTCTTTTTACATCACAACTGCGAATATTTTTCCCACGCCAATCAAGCCGCCATACACGATGGGATTTTTACGACTTTACCTTAAATTTTAATGATAATTATTATGCATTATATTGATCAAAAAGTTGTTATCGTTTTTAAAAAAAACCGTTACCATACACACCTCTAATTATATATTATAAATACTAGTACCATTAAATGATGCCTTATGTTAAATGTAACTAAGTAATCTAATATTTTTATGATGAATTCTCCGCACGGTTTAATTACCTTTACAACTTTGTTCTCGCTAACGATCTACAATTTATCAATGGCAACTTTTATTTCTAGACTAATAATTATTTTAGAAATACCTACTTAGACACCTGTTATTAACAAACTCTAAATTCATAATAATATCTTTATTTCGTAGATAAACAAATTCCACTCGAAATTATCGAGTTGATTAAATTATTATTCTTTATGCTTTTTTATGGATAAAATAAGTGCCAATTTGAACTTCGTCTCACCTAATGAATAGTGATAATGAGGTCGACGATGGAGCATGTACACCTAAATAATGTCTATTCACTCTCGCCTTGAAAAGTCTCAAGTTATAGCATTCAAAGACAAATCTGCAAGCAGGAAATTCCTCTCCAATGCCGTACGCCATGTAAAGGTGGATCTGGCGAATGCTCCGCGAACGCGCTGCATGTGCGCTGCGAGCGCGCTGCATTCGTACTGTACGCGTGTTGTTGAATACATGTTACTATATGTGGCGCGCGACGGCACGCGAACAGATCGCACTACTTATTGCACGTGAGCAGCACGCGAGCCTTTCGCAAACAGGTGCGTTTGCGGCCCATTCGCCAGATTTGTACGCAACCTTACGCTTCGTGTAAATTTTGGGTATATCTCCAATATAGGGTTTCACTCCTACGTCTAGTCCCACGATGAAGTAAAGATGATGGCGGAATTATTTCATGCAATTCCATCGCACACTCTCCGTGACATATCCTGTAGAATACAGATAAGCAGGCAGCTTTACGACGGTGTCAAATCTTTGCAGCTTTACCTCTACTAAATCAGCGTCACCGATAAGCTTTTTGTCACGTTTCTCAATAGAATCCAAGGTGACCGGTTGGTATTTAGCAGATAAGCAGCATTATTCCATACACGACTGGATTTGCGCTTGATACTGACGTAGCAACAATACCGGCGTGAAGGACGCTAAGCTTCCTAGCTGCATTTTTGGCCATGGATTCAATGTATCTGTCAAAGTTCACACTGCGCACTGGACGACAGGTCCATTCCAAGTACCTGGAAGCGGTGAGCTATACGGGTATATCTATTTGTATATATCACGCAACAGTCGCACTCAGGTGAAAGGGACTCCGTTTTGTAGAGAAAATAATATACGTCTGCGTTTGATAGTGTTAAATTTGACAAGGTTGGCATTGCCCCAAACGGAGACTACCCTAAGTGTCAATTCGACTCGACAAGACTTGATTTCTTCATCACTGGCGCTTGTACATATTCTTGCAATAACTACTACTCAAAACAATAATACACTCTAAGGGTTGTTCTTTGTGAATAAATATTTATTCACATTTATTATATTATTTACAATATTTATTTAAAAATAGGTCGAAGTAATCTGAAGTAGCTGAATGCTATACTCCCATGGATTTTTGTCATCTCAGTACACAGAACCTTCTGTGTACTACTGGGATACCAGTACCTACTGGGATGACAAAATACACTTTTATGTTAAGTTATTATTTCAAGATAGTATTAACCTCATAAATTGCAAATTTGAAATATCAATAATGAGTATGAATGAAATATTCCTTGTTGCACATAAAATTACAGGAATAAAACTAAATAGTAACTTAAGTATACAGTAGTAAGTTAATGTGCAACAGGCGGCCTTATTGCTATGTAGCAATTTCTTCCATCTTCCTTGAATTCTCTTCTTCTTTTTAGAAATTGTGACTTGAGTCAAGAACAGCTTATGTTTGTTCTTCGTGTGTACCTTGTATTTTTATAATAGAATCGCTATTCTTTTAAGCATAAATTATATTCTCATAAACGTTCTGTGTAAAAATGTACTTTTTAACTTCTTTCTCTGAGAAATTTGAAAAGCCCAATTTGAAAATTGCCCATATAACACGCTTCCGTGGGACAAAGATTTTATTGATGTTGGCACCATTTGCTGAGTTTAAATAAAAGGAACCAAGAGTTGCTAAATATCCCACAGAAATTTCAATATCGAATCATCATAACGCACGCAATAAAAACAAAAAGTATAATCGTAAACAATAAAATCAATCATTTCACATCTAATGACAGCGTACTGCAGTGGGAAAAATGATATTGATTGTACGGTAATCGGAAGACCATTAACATAGTCCGTCTGATTGAAGTTCTCATGGCATTGTGAGAAACTGGCTAATCGGTAGCTTATTACTGGATGAACTGTATTTAGACGACCTGCTGAGCGTATTTCTTTAATAAGACCGCCAAATTAGTTATAATATTCTCACATTAATTTTGTTTTAATTTTTTATTTTTACCACAATCAATATATGCTAAGAGTTGAGATTTATATATACAATTTTATTAAATTTTCTCGCTTCTTGTTAGTGATCAAGACGGAACGGACTTCTTTTTTTAGTGCTTTAAAATGTTTTAGGAGCAGTAGGTAGAGCTCCTTGTAAAAAATCATCTAGAGAAGTACTGCCACTTTACCTATTTTTGCCGCCAAGCACTAATGAGAGGTGTGTGCTGGTTTTGAAGCGTAATGGTGCTGGTGTTACTGGTACATGAGATTTGTCAACTTAATTATGTCACAGGGTGGCGGGCGCACTGTCCCTCACATCTTTGCGATTTAAAGCTCTGAGTGACACTGCGACTACCATGGACATGGCGTGTTGCTTAACATCAGGCGCACGACTTATCATAAAAAAAAACCAGAAAGAAATTAATGTTTTTTAACAAGTTTTTTTTAACTTTTTGTAAAAACTTTTTGTTTAACTAGTGCAAACAGGGTGTTATTTTTTTATTCCGTGCTAAGTATATTAACAAATAAGCCCAACTTAAAATGGCCCCCGGGCTAAAAAATTCGTTGCGTGCGAACACGGGTAGCGTTCGGGACACGCAACTATCTAAGTACGAAGTGATTTAAACACTACTTTAAATGACTAATAACCTTTATTATAGCAATCAATTGCAATTGAGATATCCTTAAGGCGTTTTAAAAGGATTTTCAAAGGCAAGTAAAAGGTAGCCGTTATTAAGTGGCGACAATCACGCGATCAGAAGTCTTTTTTGAAGTTATATTAATTTAATTTTGTATTTTCAAATTGTGATTAATGTGTGAAATTTGTTTAGTTTGCGTGAGGTTCGTTATTTGTTTTAGAGAAAAATCCGCTAATTTTTTAAATTTACTAGTTATGAAATCATTATAGTTCTTATTTTTGAAATGAAATTTTAAATGTTTATAGAACATCTTAAAAGTAAAATTTGACATTATTGAAAAAAAAATGTTAATTACACTTATTTTCAACAATTTATTTTCATAGCTAAAAAGGCCAGCAGCTAAAGCTCTAAACATTCACTTTTTAAAACATTTTCCCGCTATCTCTACGCAACTAGTTCGCGTGAGGCCGTAACTGGCAATTTGAATTTAGAATGCTCGCCGCCCCGCTGGCACGCCCATCGGTAGGCTTTATATCTGATCGCGCTTATGTAAGACTGATTTTGCATTTTCTGAGCTGACTGTACTTTGATGACGTTCGGTAGATATGGGTTAGGTGTACACGCGATGTGTTACAAGATCGCGATAAAAATTACCCAGTATTTGCATACGCGTTGTTTATGTCGGCATTACTTATGGATTTATTAGGTAGGTAACTAATTGTAATTGTTTAGTATTTGTGATATTAGGTATATGCATGTTTGTTCAATATCCAAACAATATGATTAAGGTAAGTACGACTGCATACATGGGACTTGTACTAAGTCTCAGAATAATGTTTCGCCTGCGCATATTCCACCACGTTTTAGAAATGTTGATGCCAACGTAAAGCATTGTCACATGAGTTGCAATCTGAAAACACTGTACACTAGCTGCACTAATCGTTACAACAGATGATGACAAGACGTGGTCGTGTTGCAGCCACGCTACTTATTGTTTTCTAATGTTTTATTCAGTTTAAGAAAATTCGTTACTAATTAATATTATGGTTACACATAAAGACGAATATATCATAGAGTTCTCAGGTTTTAAATGTAAATTAAACAATTTCTCCGGGCCTAAATCGCGTGGCGTAAAGCATTGATTTGTTTGAAAAGACAAATATACTCGATTCAGATCCGGAAAATGGTTTCATGAAAATGACTATTTAAAAGCCATTTAGGAATTTACACGACTCGATGCAACTGGTGTGACGACACATTTAGATGACTGCCTTTTAGATATCGTAAGGATTTTCGCATCTCTACTTTTGCACACCTATTACCTTTTTATTCACATCACTAACTTGTTAGGTTTCGTACTGTCTCTTGCACCTGAACTCTGCTCTGCCCTATGTAATGTACTCTTCCAACTATGTGACCACGTCCTTCGTGCATAAAGCTATCAGGTTATGAAATTCTAAAAGCATACAAAAATGCTCGACTTCTTTACAGGTGGCACTAAACACACGTACACGTAGTAGTATCTAATTCTTTTTTCTGTCTGTTCTTCCGTAGATGTAGTTTACATAATATGTAATTAAGTAATATTATAATAGTATTATTAACATATATAATTCACTTCTAGACATACAATTTTTAGTATTAAGTATTGTTTAAACGTCATTTCCATATGACTTTGTTGAAAATTTGAATTTGTAAAACCGGGAAAAACTTTTCTTTCTTTTATTGAGATTTTTTTTTGTAAAATAACTCAACTAGTTTTGTTATGATTATGTACACAAAGATCGAACACACAGAAAATTTTTTTCGCCGATTCGGTGGGACTTGATCCGTCCCATCCATGCTGCACCGTAGTATTGCTCTAACCATCTAAGCTACGGGTCCAGTTACCGAGCCGTCGAAATTCTCCTGTGTTTTTTTATAGATCTTTGTACTGACTTTCGTCATTCGTCGCCGCTAGTGACATCTAGTGAGAGATTTTTGACTAACCTTGTTTTCTTCTTTTTTCTTTCATGTTAACAATATTTTTGTATTCTTGTCCTTTAAGAATAAAATGCAAAGTGGCTTGAATTATGTGTCCAGTGTAGTGTTGTAACTTGAAAAAAACCAAATTTTTTTTTCACATTTTTGAAAAAAACATGAAAAAAACACAGCGTCCTGGTTTTTTTTCTAAATTTGGTTTTTTCAGAAAAAGTAAAATGGAATAACTGAAATAAAATCGCTCTTAGATAAATAAATAAGTAGTGTTTTTATCAGTAATCATCCAAGTAGCGATGCAATCGTTAGATTTTAAAAAAAAGGTAAAATATTAGAAGGCCCGCATTTTCCCCACATAGCGTCAATCCCACAAAACGCCCAGTCTAGTTGAAATTCCCCGCAATTTGGGAAATCCGCCATAAATTGTCAACACTACGAGTATCGCCTATTTATTTTGAGCCATTTATCTTCACCACCTTCACTTTCACTTCTATTCACCACAGAAAACAAACGGTTTTTTAACAACACTAGTCCAGAGTATATTTACATTATTTATATTCAAATATTTATAGCATCCTTCAATCAATCAATCTTGTTGATATATCCTCTGTCTGTGTATATATATGTCTGTCTTACTTTATATGTGTCATTGTCTTTTTATGTGCAGTAATGAATATTTGTATTGTATTGTATTTGCGCATTAATACCGTGTGACAAGTACAGTCCTGCCCCTAACTATTGTGCAATAGAAACGAAGCGTCCGAAATGACCTTTTACCAAAACAGTCATTACAGCATTTACAACGCAACATGATATGAAAATTGCTGTCCATCCTCACGATATTTACCGACTTGTAATTTAGACAGACTTCGTACGTGAGGCTTCGAGTTTGGTTCCCGGGATGGCGTTCCCATGGCACATTGATATCTGCCTTGAACTCTTGTTTTTAATTTGAGTGACTGCATGATTTCTTTATTTGACTCACTAGGTCAGATTTGATGTTGTTATTGTACTTTGCAGAATTTAAAGGACCATGCGTTCTTTTTTATTGATGATGATAAATCTTTTATTGACAGGTTTGTATAAAGTTGATGTTGACGTTTATGTCGTTTATACAGGCTGAGAATTTTTAACAACATTTTATATTCATGTGCTATTATATTCAACTGCCTCCGTGGCCGAACAGTTACCATGCCGGACTGCCACGTAGAGGTCCCAGGTTCGATTCCCGGGCCGGGAGAAATATTTGTATGGCCTACATTTATTTCTCTCGTGAGTTGGGTGTAATTTTGTGGTTGTCTATGTGTGTGTGACCATGGCACCCGCGACACAGGGTTTTCTTAGTGCGGGGCCATGTTGAGTGTGTGCGTTAATAATTGTATTTATAGAGCTTGCCAAAATCTATGTCATCAAAATTATTTTATTTAAAAAAAATATATTAAACACAAATAGCTATTACGAAAGTCTTTTTAAAATGAAGAACCGTTACCCCTTTATCTTACAGGCATTTACTAAAAATCTTAATATCTTTGAAATTATACAGTTTAATATAATATATGTATCGTGTAGGTTTAACTAAGGCAAAATAATCATTACGGGAAAAAAAGAATTTACCGTATACTCGCCACAATTGCGGGATATCTACAATATAGTTCACCTGGGAGACGTGCTTAGCCTAGTGCAGAAATCATAGATAATTCTCTGTATGCGATTTGCAGCAGATTAGTTGCCTTAGTTGTCTTAGTTTTCGTAATCTTTTTAAAGCGTTGTATACAGAAGTTAAGAGCATTTCAAATTTCAGAGTACATGAAAGATTTATCACCCAATTATTACCTTTACAGCTACCAGTCCTGGCGAGAGATGTCACTATTCGCTGTATTTTAAATTTTTATTGAATTGATATTTAATTATTTTTTGTAAAATTACTCCACTAGTTTGTTATGTTACTATATATACTACATTTCAAATTTAACTCTATGGCGCTTAACGGAACGGTCGAATGGTCAAAGTTTCAAGCTTGGTGTGCTGTTGACTGTACATGCATAATATCGTTGTAAAATAAATG
The DNA here is from genome assembly GCF_003589595.1 of Hyposmocoma kahamanoa. NCBI lineage: Eukaryota > Metazoa > Arthropoda > Insecta > Lepidoptera > Cosmopterigidae > Hyposmocoma > Hyposmocoma kahamanoa. Next base: position 10,400,823 of record NW_020653853.1, read on the forward strand.
TTTTGTATTTGTATTTTGTAGTACATAAAGTCACTGCACTTCATCTCCTAGATTTATATGTGTTTTCTTTTTCACTACATTTATACCAATTTTTGTCTAGGAGTCTCCTTATGTATATATTTTTTATTGATCGAGTAAGTGCGCGTGTCTAATAGCAAAAATAAAGTCAGCTGCATCATACTTAATTTTCATTGCTCATACCTACTTGATCAGAAATGGGACGGTTAATGTGACAGTTGATTTATTTCACGATTTTAGGGAATCCTTCATAGTAAAATTAGTTGTAATGGTAGGTATAATTACGCTCTAAAATATAGTCTAATAATATAAAAATAAAATAAAAAATAATATACAAATATCTTCCTGTATATTTGTTTAAGTGACAAAATTATCTTTATTAATCATATCACATGCTTTGCAATAAAAAAATAGTTTTACTGATTTAAAGAACTGTAGCTAGAGCATCTGAATACCATGGTATTATATACCTAGATTGTAACTTACTATGGACCACCTGTCCCGTTTTTTCTTACTTGAAAGGCAGTGTGGTGTTCAGCGCAACATCTCAAATCCGAAACCCATTCATGAATTGAAAAACAGAGAAATGTATCGGATTGGCATTTAATTTTAAACGTTAGTCATTTTTTTAAATTCAAATTCACAACAATAACATTTCGTACTTGTTTATTTGCTGATAGGAAATTAATTCTTTGGATTTTCTTCTCTTTAATTTGCAAGACCCACACTGGAACTTAGTATAGTATAGTTTTACATGAATATTACCTAGCTGGCTTAGATACAAAAGATATACAGTAACTAGAAGAATTTTATCAGATTGTGCCAGTGGGCGTGAGACGCAGTGAAATGTAGCGCACTTCCCCTCGTTACCGCGCCTAGCCGCTGTGACGGGAGCTGTTATCTAGGCACCATCTAGAATTTGTTCTATAGCTTTATAAATATATTGTTACTTACTAACTTCCAGTTACTTTGGTGATCATATTCGGCATCATTAAAAGATGTTTGATTATTAGATGAGAAATTGGGAAGAAAGATTATGTAATGACCAGGATAGAGAGGGGAATGGTTTGATGGTTTGGTCATGTAGAAAGAATGAATGTTTAGCAAATGTGGATGGAAGCTTTGGGAGTATAGGTATCTCAATCAGATTGGGGATGTCCTTAAAAAAGGCCAGGTTAAAAGTACCAAGAATTAACGGGCATGTATGAAGAGACTGATGGGAGTGGAGGAGGTGAGGTTTATCGCGAGCGTAGCAGGTGGAGGTCTATAATCTCTGCCTAACCCGGTGGAAGACAGACGTGAAATGTAAAAGATGTTATAACTATGCAAGATGTAACACTAACATCAAACACTTAGAAAAAAATATTTCGATCCGGCTGGATTTGAACCAACGTCTTCTAGCAAACCGCGCCAGATGCTATGCCAACTAAGCAACAGAACGAACCAGCGGACCTTACAAATTTTTGTATTTGCTTGTTATAGATCTTTATTTTGGTTTTTTACGACTTTTCTGCCGGCAACTGTGACAAATCTATTTCTTGACTCAGCCCGGTACCTTTATAGCTACCGGCAGCTGACTATAGATGTCGCTGTAATTAAGTTTTATTGAATGTCAGGACGTTTCACCACTATGATAATCAATCATTTTTTTGTGAAATTATTCCACTAGTTGGTTATAATTATCAATAAAAAGATCGATCACTTACAAGAAATACCTTCGATCCCGCTGGATTCGTACTAACGTCTGGCACGCTTGAATCACACTTTTTGTGTAATAAAGCCAAAGCAAAATGACAACTTTTCTAAAGAAAGGTTTAAAGATTCTACTTTCAAGTGATAAAACCACTTTTGACGTATTAACATATGGCTTTACCACGAATACAATTACAACGCACACACTCAACATAGCTCGGCACTAGGGAAACCCTGTATCGCGGTGTCATGGATACACACACAGACAATCACAAATTACACCCAAACTCACGAGAGAAATAAATGTAGGCCATACAAATATTTCTCCCGGCCCGGGAATCGAACCCAAGGCCTCTGCGTCCGGCATGGTAACCGTTCGGCCACGGAGGCAGTTCAACAATGTCTCGGTGTCGACAAATTATATATAACTTAGACACACTTAAGCGTAATGAATCAATGCGTGAGCGCTGATATAAAGTATACTGCGGCCATAACGTAATTGGTGTGTAAATATCCGAAGAAATGAGCTTTAATGAGCGAATACTTCAAGCGAGTATTTACGGGTTCATTCTACTTCGTTTTTAGGAATGCGGTACGAATTTGCCAAAGTTACTGCTTATTATTACCAATTTTTGAGACGACAGACGACTCACGGTTTGCATTGTGAGCGCTGGATGAGGAAATCCCAGGTTCGGTTCCCGGTAAGACCAATTTGAGAAATGAACTTTTCCACACATTTTATATGCAGCGCGAAAACTAAGAGCACTACAACTCAAAGTAGGAAGACACATATTCATCGGGAACGACTGCTTAAAACATGACATGGAATACTATATGAGTACCCGAATCTGATGGCACTTAGACAAATTTAAATTTGTAGTGGACTTCATATATTTTAATTGAACAGAATTGATCTATCTTCGTACATATTTTAAGATCTGTATGAATTTGTGTGTGAGAAAGGTAAGTAATTTCTGACACATATTAAAATTAAACAAAAATATATCAATTACATTGTGGGAGATACATTTAGTTACTTTTGCAGTTCGAAGTAACTTATATTTACGCCATTTATCTTTTTTTTTACCAATCATTGTCTACATAGGTACTGTGTCTTGCCGACCAGCACCAATACCAATAAAAATTACACACCACAAACATTGGCTTCGTAAAATTTCAAAGATCAAGTTAATTTATGGGCAAGATTTGAAACCCGATTTACTAATGGGCAAGATTTAAAACCCGCTTCTAAATAATGAATTGTGACTTAGATGCACCTAATTCGTCGCTGATTTAGCTATAAGCATTATTACAATGTTTTTTGCTTGAGATTGAAGCGAAATCTCAGTAATTATTGCTACAAAATCGTTACTTTCAAGTGAAAAAAGTTTAGCAGACACAAGTAGTATCGTGAATTAACACGTGACAAGTTAACATTGCCAGGTGAAAGTCGTTAGATTATTCTAACATTTAATGCCATGAGATTCTGGTACATCTATATCAACGTAACGAGGACGACTGGATAGAACTAACCACAGATAAAGATAAATTTAGGCATGTAGTTGAAGAAATATACAGAATCCCGGAAACCGACTTCTAGCCTGAAGGGGAAACAAATGATACTACTCGAATTTTATGGACGAGAACACAACCTCAGCCTAGATGAACCACTATGGCAGTACGAAGCATCATCAACGCTTATTTCTAACAATACTACCTAACCGCCTACCCAAATAACTAAAAAAAAAGGTGAAAAAATAATTACCATTAAGTATTTAGTATTACGTACAAGTAACTATTCTCAGTAAACACTTCTCTTACCCACACATACTCGCACTCAGGTGTAATTCACCAATACTATACACAATGTCAACGACAGAATGTAGGCCAATAACATTGCGTCTTTGATACAGTACAAACATGGAAATTAAAAAAAAAACTAACTACCCCTACTACCTACTTTTTGTCACGTGCCGGATAGCCGGTAAAAAATCCGGCCACTGTTGCGGCTAATTGGTATTCTCTTCCACAATCCATTAAACTGTGCCTCCTGGTAAATCCGGCTTGTGCATTTACTCTGGCTGGATGTGGTGGCAATGTGTTAAATCGCGTTTATTTATTTTTTCAAACAAACGAACGTTCAGTACACTCTCGCCTTGAAAAGGTCCAAGTTACAGCGTTTGAGGAATCTGGCTGAGGAAGGCTCACCATATAAATGTGGAAGCGAAGCGCTTCGTGCGAATCTTCGCAATATCCACAACATAAGGGTGGAACCCCAGCCCACATTTAGTCCTCCGGTGGTGGAAAGGGGAGGGCGGAATCAAAATATTCAATTCCATCGCACACTCTCCGTGGTTTACCACCAGGCGTACGACTTGCTGGTCTCGTCACTTAGGGTCGTATTCCAGAACTGTACTCAATGCTCAAGTCAAGATTTGAGCAGACTTGAGTATGATTTCAAGCACTGGAAATACGACTCTAATGGCAAGGACTTGAGTATGATTTTCAGTGCTCACTGCAATACTCAAGTCCTGACTTGAGTATTGAGTAGAGTTCTGGAATACGACCGTTAGTGTCATAAAAAAAAACTGTGGGCTGAATTTGCAACTCACTGCCTGACTATTCCATGCTAAGGTGGCGGCATGCGATTGATGTCGTCCAGATTATCACGGTCTTCTGAATTTTGTATCCAAGGTTTGCCGGAAGGTCTGCCTTATCTAAACTCTATTTGTATCAACTCCTGTCTTGGACAAAATGAGGGGTACCACATGTACACCTCGCGCTGCTGCCAGACCTGTCAAGTCACTTGGATTAGCTGTTCCATGACTTTTTCAGCTTTCCTTCGGTGTGTCCGTTCAGATTATTATTATGGTGTTTTCTCTATAAATATAAAATAAATACTGTACTGTTTTACTTTGTGTTATAAATTCACTTAGAAAGGTAATTAAAAAGTAATATGCGGAAAGGAATTCTAACTATGAGCCTAAAACATAGTCCCAAAATAATAAATGACTACTTAGAAAAGGCTACAAGTTATTTTAACAATCTATTAAATATGCAAATCGTTGGGTATAAATCATAGCTTACCGTTTATTTCACTGTACTTATGTTAAACCGTATTTCATCTGACCCTAATTTAATAATGATTATGTTATTTTTTTATTATTATTATGTTATGTTCTGGAATGTGTGCGCGTGCTTGCGTGCATGCGTGTAGTTTAGTACTTACATAATTGTAACTTTTTTATTAAAAAAACCGAGCTCAAAAGTTCGTGGAATTACATCTATTTGCCAAGTTTTATTGAAATCAGTTACCGGAAAGTGCGCGAAACTGGATTCATCCCCTAGTTTATCACCCTTAGAGGTGGAATATTTTCTTCAAATGTAAATGGGACTAATCTTCCCAATAAAAAAAGAATCATCAAAATCCGTTCACAAAACGAGTTATCGCGTGTCTTATATATACATATGTATACATAAAAAATACAATCGAATTGAGAACCTCCTACTTTTTTTTAAATCAATTTGATCATGACAATAACCAAAAAGACTTAAATGTCTTCATGTAATAATTATTTAAAATGTATGATATTAATATTGTATATGTTTACCATCTCTAATTTAGAATAATGTAATGTAATAATGTGATGTCATAATTTAATGCAATAATATTGTAAAGAACCAGGTTCTGTACGACATCGTGTCTTCCCGATATCATCGGAGAAATCAACTCCGTAAGACTCCGTTGGTTCGGACCTGGACAGCTCGAAAGGATGTCAGCTCATAGAATGGTTCGTCCTAGTGGTCGACGACAAGTTAGTAGGCCCAAAAAGATAGTTAAGTGCTAACCTTCTAATTCATGTGTCCGTGGTGTCCTGGAAGCTATAGCCCAGGTTTCGACCTAGTTTAAATTCCAGCTCCCTCACAAACTATAATCATCTAATACAACTAGTACCTATTAATGTATGTAAATAACAATTTCGTGTTTGTGATGAAGGGACGAAGTGGAGAAAGATCTCCGCAGCCGCCTGCATGCAAAGAACTGGGCGTATATGCACGAGATAGGACGCGCTGGCGCCAACTTGTATCGAAAGTTAAGGCCCACTTCGAGTGGCTGAGATAGCGGAGTAAGGATAACATTGTAATGTAACAATTTAATTGCGTAAGTTACGAACTTAGTCGCTGTGGCTTTGCAGGGCGTCGCATGTGTACCACCAATTAATGTTACATCGTAAATTTGTGATGTGATACGCAATATTTGAATTGAGTTAAAGGACAAAAATAAATAGGAGCTATCCCGACCCTTACCATCAAGTTATGCATTTTTTTTACTATGATGTAATTCTCATATATGGTTTTCTAATGATATATCGTTTCTCTTATTTTTATCATCAATGAATAAGACATACGTAGAATCTCTAACAAGAAAATAAATCATTGATAGAACGAGTTTGGCACGAGCTACGAGCTCAAGACGTGAAATGTACAAACGAAAGTAACATTGAAACATTTGACTAATGATGGTTACGACATTTGTTCAGGAGAGGGGCAATGTCCGGGCGGCGTCGTGGTGAATGTTCACCGATCCCATGGCACCGGCTTAACCGGCGAGAGGGAAACCCGGGGGGGTTTTAGTGGTGTAGGCCCTCCAGTATGGAGGGACAGTCCCCACATAACCTCTGAGTCTCCCTGGGCTCAGGATATCTATAAAGATTTCCCCCCCGTCGAAAAACAAAAGAAGAGGGGCGATGTAAAACATATACATTTACTATTAACTATTAACTGCCTCCGTGGCCGAACGGTTACCACGCCGAACTGCCACGCAGAGGTCCCAGGTTCGATTCCCGGGTCGGGAGAAATATTTGTATGGCCTACATTTATTTCTCTCGTGAGTTTGGGTGTAATTTGTGGTTTTCTATGTGTGTGTCCATGGCACCTGCGACACAGGGTTTTCCCTAGTGCGGGGTTATGTTGAGTGTGTACATAACCATGTAACACGATTTTTATTTTTTATATAGGTATCAAGTGACGGGACGAACAAAATTGTTGTTTCGTACTGATCATTTTCTGTTATGATTTTAACATTAAAAAAAAAAATTTGTTATAAGGCAAAACGAATCCTTGTAACCAAATGCAATCTCACCATTTTGCAAGATGAATAAGCAATTTTAATTTAACATAGTTTTCTAAAATGAAAGTAATTTATATAAAGAAATTGTCCATCGACAAAATATCTTTTAATATTAATTAAGGGGAAGATACTTTGTCTATGTGTTCATAGTTTAATTAACACTGGCACTAATATTTATTTTATTCACTATAACTCACTACAACTTGACTATATAACTTACTATAACTTGACTATACTAACTCAAAAGGTGTAGTTCTGTGTAGTCTACGCACTATATTTGAATTGTCTAGTAGCCGTATACCTTCTATGATCACGTGATGGTTAAGTCTATCTTCGTGAGTTTCGGCGTACTTTTTTATCACTTTATCTACGGGCTCTATATCCAAATCCCGATGCAGATTCTCAGTTCGTATATACCAAAGAGCTCATAATTATCCTCAGTATTTTATTTTATATAAAAACATAAAAAAACTTTGTTTTCCTACAAACATTTTGTTTTTGTGGCCAGGACAAGAAAATGTTGCAAATTTGCATACACACATTAGGGAGAATATTATATTTCAAATCAATAGTATATTTCAACCCAGATTGTACTAATTGATAACAAACTACCTAGAAATGTGTAGATTTGCGAGAATATGTATAACCTGAATAAATAAATAATAAATAATAACTATGTCACTGGGTGACAGGCGCAGTGGCAGTGTCCCTCTGATCTTTGTGATTTAAAACTCTGAGTGGTATTGCAACTGCTATGCACAGATGTGTCACGTTAGGCGCACGACTAGTACGTCCCATCACTTGGTAAAAAAACACATGAAAGCAATGTTTCAGTGGTATAGCTCCTCTTTTCTACATACATCCTGCTAACATCCTTTTTAATAACAGAATTGCCTGCCTACATTAGGCAACATGTTTTAGTATACTGTTTCCCGTAGCTACCTTCTCAAAAAGTCGTTGGCCGTTTGACAGCATCACTTAGAAAATCTAAGTTAAGACTCAACTTAAGGACTACTGACGGCCGCCCTAGCGGTTACACATTGGGCGCTAAATGAGGTTCTGGGTTCGATACCCGGTCGCAGCAATTTGGGAAACGAAGTTTTCTAAATTGGACCTAGTCTGGATATTGTCTGGTACTCATGAGTGGGTTGCCCGAAATGAGCCTCCCCACACAACGTACCAGTGCTTTTGTACGGGTGGACAACAATCGGCGCGTAAGTTACGCCGTTTGGCAAATCCTTTCACTACAATGGCAATCATTATATAGTGTATGCTATTGGTACAATAAGAATAAGAAATACAAGGAATATCGAGTTTAAGACGGGGTAACTGGTGTGTTAAACTTTATATTAGTTTTTATTTGACTGCCGACAGCTGTGCTAATGGGACCTGTAAAGGACCCGAAACATTGGGTTGTTTGAAAAAATATATGAGATTTCGATATACAAATAATATAGTTAATAGTTTCATTTCCAACTTGTAACAATAGAAAAAACCTAAGACCTCGAATATGATTATTATAGTGTAAAAGTGAACGTGTTCACGGATTCGTTGACCAAACTCAGCAAGACGATACTCATCTTAATACTTACTAAGATGATAGATTAAGATTATATTGTACAAAAATAGTGAACATTGTGTTTCATCTCTATTTAGCCATGCATAAAGAATAGTGCATACATATAATGTAGAATTTGTACTCGATGTAACAACAACAGAAGAACCATATCACATCCTAGGTCTGGTCACAAACTGATCGATAAATCGTTTCCACACAAATACAACCAGGAACAAACATTTACAATCACATTCCAAGATATAACACAAAAACATATAGAACATAAATTAGTACACATTAATATAAATACAGAAAAAAAAATGTTTTTCTGGCCATATCTATTTGCTACCGTTTGTGCTGAAATAGCCCTGACTAAGCATACATATTGTAGACCGGGAAAAGTCAAACAGCGCTGGTTTTCTGGCAGTATCATATGGTGAGAGATCGCAATCCAATCCTAAACCCAGTCTTTGATAAGATAGAATTTTAGTAGCAGCAGAGCGCCTTGTGAAAGTGTTGCCGTCCAGGGAAGTGCTGCTGCCTTATCTACTTCTGCAGTTTCAGTATTATTGTGTTCCGGTTTTGAAGGATAAGGGCGCTGGGGAAATTACAGGCACGTGGGACTTGTCAACTTATGTCTCATATTTGCGATTTAAATAGCTGAGTGGCACTGCAACTGGTATGGACAGGCATGTAGTTTACCATCACGCGCATAACTTGTTCGTCCTGTCACTTAATATAAAAAAAAGAAAACAATGAGAAGACCTATAATGGCGCATAGAACAGTTAAAGAAAAAGAGGTCAAGGAGTTGGGTATGAACCGCGAGGAGTGAAGGGGGCTACACCGACAGGAGTAAATAGGATTGGGATAGAACTTGCTCTTAAATTGATGATGATCAGGCAACTGTTCAGGAGATAAGTTTAAAGCTTCTACGAACGAAATCAGTCGACAACTTTTTTATGCTTAAATAGCTGAGTTTGGAAATTTCAGCTGTACCTATAGGTAATTTGTTTCATGTACTTCGTATTATTTTTAAGACTCATGCACTCATGCATGCATGTGACTTTATTGGATCAAGGATACGAAATATTATGAATAAATAATTCTTAGTTCTATATACAAATTAGATACCTACTTTAAAACATTTAAAAATAATAGATATTTATCTACACGTAGGATAAATTCAATAAAATAAAGCAAATTTGGAACAGTTGGCTAATTGCTTCAGTACAACAAATTTGCTTAGTTTAATGTTTTGACACTGTAATGGGTAAGATACAAATTTGGTCGGATAATTGGTTGTAGCTAATTAATTTTGTGCTTGTACCAGTTTTCTTTGTCGTCACTGTGGATCGGGTGTAAACGTAAGCAATATGTAGTATGAAGATTCTTTCTGCTCATACGCAATTTTAAAACATCCAGTAGGTATATTTCTCTGGTAGGTGTATTGTACACAATACGAGTGTAATTATGAAGCAGATCTCCATGCAACAAATATAAAAGTATCCTATACTGTACCTATATTTATAGTTAATAAGTGCACACATAATTACATTCCCCGCATTATTTCTTCAACATTAAGTCTCCCATTAACCGGTCGCCAGCCATTTTTTGTACAGACATCTTTTGACCCGGCACTTGTCCTCGGGCAGAACAGTAAATAATGATCGTGCGCATATATAAATTATGAAATGAAATCATAAAACATAGAACCGTATTTGTATGGAGATGATGATACCGCATGTACATAATTTTTCAAATTTAAAGTGAGATTCAAGATACTGTCATACGTTAACAAACAATAGTTAATTTAAGAAAAATATAGTTAATTATAATTTGAAGCACTTTTAGTTCTTTACGTAAGTTTAAAGTTTTGAAAAATTTATATTTTTTTATTAAAAAGATAGGATAGTAAGTACTTCATCGTCGGACATGTTATAGTTACATTTTTTGCTATACCGAGTGATGGGACTAAGAAGTCGTGCGCCTGGTGGTAAACGACACGCCTGTCAAAAGTTTAAATCAAAGGTTTAAATCGCAAAGATCTGAAAGGTACAGTCACTGCGTCTGTCACCCTGAGATAAGAGTTAATAAGCCCCATGTGCTTGTCATTTCTCAACACTCTTAATCTTCAAAACCAAAGCACAGTAATGTGCAAATGCTTCGTGGCAACCTGAATAGGTAAGGTAATGCATATGATTGTTTCTTAGGTACAGACCAAACTGTATTAAGTCAAAAAATTTAATGAAGATCAAAAATAAACAGAGTTCTATCCAAATTGGTACCACATTGTCATGAAGATATTAGTTGGACTGATTGCATCAGGTGTATCATTTCTCTCTTTTCATATGAGAAGCTGAATCACAGGTATCTCTTCATTGTCACAGTATGTTTACTCTTGTATTATCCAAGACGACAGCGCATCACTGTTTTGCATAAAGGTCGTTACCAGCTATGATGGATGAGTATCACACGATCGCAGCCGACGAGAGCCGATCGACTGTCGGGACATGAGCCTGCGGCTCACATTAGACTATTTCAATCGTTTCAATAACTTGTCAATATAATGTAAAAGGAATTCTTGTGTCATATAGTATCCATGATCTAATTACTGTATAATCAAATCATGTAGAACGAGCCGTTCATTGGACCATATCCCGCAACCACACATTTGCGGTGTTAAAGAATAGTTCCGTAGAATTGGAAATGTCTAGAGGTGGCCGACATTTATCAATAACTAAATCAGCCGTCTGGTTACCGGATTCAACATCAATTCAATTATTTATTCCGAACTCACTATATGTCGTTATACCTAATTTAATTTAAGGAAGTACAAAAGAAAACACTCATATGCCGCCTAAAGCAAGAATGCAATAAAATCGTGACAATCATCTAGGGGCAGACCCGTAAACGATGGCTTATAATAATAGCTGATGATACCGCCTTAATATCCTCGCAGACCTAAGTCCCAAATGTCCTAAAAAACCCGCGAGGTACAGCGTGAGAAACAAGCCGTCGGCGCAGCAGTGACTCTCCTCCGATGATATATTGCCCTAAACGTGCCATTTAGCGCTTACGCGTCCATTCTTAAGTATAGTGGAGCAAATTAGAAAAAAAATGTAAACACAACATTGTACGAATTCAATAATTAGATTAAGTTTATAATGAGGGGGTTGGTTGCTCGCGGCGACGGCGAGACGCGAGCCGTTACCCGCCCCATGGCGCCTCGGGCGGGCCCTTTTTTGACCCTATTTGTTTTAATTACCAACCAATGATCTTTAGGACAACACCGACTATGTGGACCCTTTGTGTTGGCCGAAAATTGGCCCTAATTGGCAGTAGGCTGTAACGAATCAAGGTAATCATGCCGCCACGTCAGAGGGTGGTAACGTTAAGGGAAACACACGTGTAGTTTTAAGTGTGCTCCTTACATTCAAATTTAACGTTTTACCATATTAGTATATTTACTGCAGAAAACGAGAACAAATGACTTACCTTCCCATGTTTATGTGTCACGAGTCACGTTACCTACTTACGTGGTAACTACATAATGTAAAACGATTAAATTCAATAAAAATATGATAAAAAGGCACTAAAAAGCCTAAATTTCATGAACATACCACACACTTTAAATTTGTAATGATAATGTGAACATTAAACCAATAACCGTTTGGAATTTTGACCGTACTTCTCCATATTAACATAACTCAGCTAAACATAATATTTAAGAATTTCCCCAGACGTTATTATTACAGTAACCAGCTGACGTTCCTAAAGGAATTCCTCAAATTCATCCAGTCTGTTCCCAATATTACCGCGTGCTCGGACGATTACCGATTGATTCGGTAAACGCTTGTAATCACCTCTGTGGCTTAACATCGATTACCCTGAATGGTGCTATTACATCTCGAATTATGTTTAACTCTTTCTCGGGACCAAAACCCGTGGTAAGGGGATTTAAAAATTGAAGATTGGGCGAGTGGAAATGATTGATTTTTGTTATTTCCATGTGCAATCAAACAATTTCGCAAGACGTAAATTTTACTCAAGTTTCTGTTATTTATTGTTGTTATTAAAATGTTTTATTTTATTACCATTTTTAAAACTCCTGACTTGATAAATTGATAGATATAATTATTGAAAGAATCTTAAGGCATTATGTTAATAATAATGTAGAGCATTTGAAAATAAAACTCCATGACTCAGAATTAATAACTTCAGTTACTCCTTGGAACAAACAAAAATTTCACTTATCATTAACAAAATCTCTGACACACAAATGCATGGTCAAAATCCCACGGTCATAAAAGACTAAGGTGAGAAGCAAGATCTCTAGCCTGGAGCAAACGGTAGATCCACTGAAGCAGCCTTACTGTCTGTATGTGACATTACAGACTACAACGACGTTGTTCTTAACGAAGCCACAGATAATAATAATGAAGAAGATGTGGTTTTACAAACTGGAGGTGTTACAAGCAATATTGTAGGATTTTTTTTAATACGGGAGAAATCTCTTGATGAAGTAGATGTTGTATGTACAGACATGGTTGGTAAGAGGTCGCACGCAATCGAAGCATTCAGAGCACGTGGGAACACTGGGCCGAGGCGGAGAGCCCTGGGGCAAGCCGCCACGGTTGACGATCCCCGCGATAAATATACCCGACATTAGTGAGCTTGGTGCGGGCGGATTTATGTGGGATCATCAGGCAGAGATTGTTTTGCTCAGCATGTAAGTACGACGCTAAACTCGAATATGTTGCAACTTTTCTTTTATGAAAAATCCTACAATTAGTATACCAAATTTTACTGGTCTGAACTATTTATATATAAAAAAATACTAATTTACATATCACAAAATTGATTACAATATGCTTGACATGAATTTCTCCAAAATTACACGTGGAAACTAATAACGCGATCGATAACTATCCTAAACGACTAAGTAGTGCTTTGCTATGTCATTATCTTCCAATCATACTGCTCTGTACACTTTCCAAAACGCTCTGACCAGGGAGAAGACGCCGCGCCAGAGGGCAAATTCCCCAAAAAACTCCGGGGTCAAATGTCGAACAATTTATTGCCTCCACAGTAAAGGCTCAACCGTTTGGCTTTCGGCTTTGGGAAGATGTGCAAACCTCTAATTAAGGGGATTATGGAAATATTCACACAGGTGCATAGGGGCTAATAAGCGACTGCGCTTGAGGCAAGATCGTGCAGGCCCAGCCTAATGTTTTGGGTGTTACTGTTGCAGGTGATTTTCGGGAAGTTGTCGTTTTTGGGTCGGAGAGGTAATCTAGGATCGTCTCGGATGCGGCTGATTGCAAGTCTGCTGGTGGGATTTGTGCAAACACTTCATTATTGTCTTTGATGATAGTCTCGAAAATTGTGACATAGATAATTCGTGATTTTATTAAAGGCCGAGAACTGTGAACATGTTTTATCCTCGATTATCTTTTTGGAATTAATATTTTTAGCATACTTAATATAATGTCGAGTTTCTTTAAACAGATAGTTATTCCGTTTTATATTACATATTTGTATACGGATGTGCACGTCTTTCGGCTGAAATTATGATAGTGATAATAATATCTATCATGAGTTTAGCAATATTTAAAATTACCGTTACTTCTGCATGTACTTGGATGACAAAACTCCTTGGAAGCGTTCATCTCTTGTAGGTTATTTCGATGAAATAAATATTATAAGTGTATAAAGTGTAATGTGCACTAATGTGTACAGAGAACAACCCCTAGAGTTTCTTATTAATTCTTCTCAAGGAAAAGTGTCTTAAGAATGAGTAGTAGATTTTAATCAATGTGCGGTTTTAAGTGTAAGTTTACGACATAAAGACAAGTTTGAAAACAGTTGCTTCAAGTCCACTGATAGCTATTATAATAGTCTAAATCAAAATTTTTCTAAAAAAAAACTTCATAACCTAGCACGTGGCCACAATAAAATACTTATCATACAAAGAAAAACAGTAAACGGTAGTAAGAACCACTTATGAGGTATATCTCAACAATTTATCGAGAACATTACAAATGTCATCAGATAGAAATAGGTTCATATGACCAAGTGATCAGTCCTGGTGATTGTAGTGGGTTAAGTTAATATTTTATTCGTGATGTCATAATTGTCAGTTCTTACTGATGTCCCACTTTTAAGTTTCAACCAAATTTTTTTCTGGGAACAGTGTTGTTTCCCTAAAACATCCCATATAAAAATAATCATCATCTAATAAAAAAAAAGAAAAGAAGGAACGAAGGGCGCTGGCAGTTAAGTGCAAAATCTTGACCCAGCCATTTGCACGCAAATCAAGTAAAAGTAGTATTATTTGAAGCATACTGTCAAGTCTTCTACACTTGTAGTCTCTGGGCCAGCTTTGTACAGAGAGCTATCAGCGTCCTTCAAGTCCAATACAATAACGGCTACAGGATGCTAATGGGGCTACTGTGGGCCTGCAGCGCCTCGGGCATGTTTGCGCAGTATAGGACTGATGACTTTTATGCTATAATGCGTAAAAAGGCTGCCTCGATGCTCTGCAGGCTGCGGACCCATCGCTACTCCATTTTGATGGCTGCGACGGCAAGGTATGACTCGCCATGCATGCGCCATTTTTCCCAAGCGCTGATCAGGAGGAATTGACTTTTCCTGTAGTACATGCACTAATTTATTTAGACGTAGGGACACTAACATAGATAATATAAGAATTCTCTTGTTACTACCCAATTTGGACCACTGCAGTCTTATTTATGTATAAGTTAAATATGCCGCGAACCCAGTGAAGGTTCAATCATGCGAAATAGGTGGCCGAAAAACGTCGAAAAATCAACAATTTCTAAGGATGCCTAATAGAGATGCGAAACACATATCGGGTATATTTTTGGCGGTGGTGTTTGTGATTGTAGTTGCGCTTTTATTATTTATTTTATTAATGTTTCACAGTTTTTGAGTAGCAAATTAATTTATTTTCATTTTTACAAGAGACGCCTGAATCTGTTAATTTATAAAATTTAAAATTAAATGTAATAGCAGTAGACCTAGTTATGAAAGAGTTCGTCCAGGCTAGTATTGCCAGCTTATCTGTTTCTACCGCCAAGCAATAATGTCAGCGTTACTGTGTTCCAGTTTTGAAGCGTAGAAAGTAGAAACATCATCATTGACGGTGTTAAACTACCACAATAGTAATCTAACAACTAAAATGTTAATTTTAAAACCGCTTCTTCCAACAAGTTTACAACTTAAACGATTTAATTTCCGTATCCATCAGTTAAGACTATTTTTTGCGTCATAAAATACAATGAAATCCGCAAAATTGCAACCGAAACGATTGGAGGCACTCATTCATAAAAATAGCCCAAAAACTATAACTTCTCATTATAATGATAGGTGGTCAGTGAGAATGGACCCCGCAAATAAAAGACGCCATAATTTTGACATATCCAACATAAACACTTTACGTTTCGTCAGAGACTAGAGAGTTTATAGATAGGTTAATATTATAATAGGCAAATACTCTCGAGTAACTAAGTGGATCTGAATCTAGCTCTGGAATCGAATAATAATAACGCACACACTCAATATAGCACTAGGGAAACACTGGTCGCGGCTGCCATGGACACACATATGGACAACCACAAATTACACCCAAACTCACGAGAGAAATAAATGTAGACCATACAAATATTTCTCCCGGCTCGGAATTCGAACCTGGGACCTCTGAGTGGCGGTTAGGCATGGTAACCGTTCGGCCTCGGAGACAGAATAAAACATTAACAAAGCCTCGGTTACACATTTCCAATGTAACCTTATACATGTGTCATTAGTGACTACAGTAAAATAGTAAAACCTAAGTAAACTAGGGCATTGTTTGATCGTTCGTGATTATGTTACATAGTTACGTAGATTTCAAGAAACAATTTTACATAATACGACTTAAATTAACCCTACTATGTAACATTATCTCGAAAAATAGTTTAAATCGTGATGTTATTCTGTACTATCAAGATTTGTCAACCTAGGTTTGATGTTGTTCTTACTGAGGCAATATGTCTATAGGCATAAATTGGTTTTTCTATGATTCACAAATTTTTTTAGCATGAATAACTTTTACTCATTTTCGTTGTCTATGTTGGAATCATTTCCAAAAATGATGGTATAATGATCGGTTGTTTGATTAGTTTGCGGTTAGACGGATGCTGCGTCTGCGCAGGGTGGTGGCGCCAATAAATTAGTCATTGCTTACTGCGGGAAGCGGCGGCTTAGATATAAAAGATTTTTTAACATCACGTTTCACCCAGTGATTGAGGCTTGGAGATCAGAAGTCAGGATATTTAATTTTAAGTTCCTCCTTAACCTACCAAGAATTTTACATTTACACCAGTTATTATTTTTTCAAAAGCGGAAACTTACCTATTGCAAAATAAATAGTAGGTAAAATAAACGTTGATAAAACAAGTGGAAGTTAATTCAAATGTTCTGGGAGGCGTATGCATCCCTACGTCATCGAAAATACAACAAAATTTCATAAATTTTTTTTTAGAAAAAACAAAAGTGCCTACCCATATTATTTAAAAGAAATGAATCTTCTTCAAGAATAACCGTAATACTAATAATCTTTAATTTGTCATTCTCATTTCTTAAGCAAAGTCATAAATTACTTTTTGTTCTCCACTTTGGGGACATTAAACTGTCACAAAGGTGTAATTTTGGTAATAAAATCGTCCTTTGAAATTAGTTCTTTTGTCAAAATGGTAGTAATTGTATAGACTGTGGCGGAAGGCGTGTTGCCATACTTAAAAAATAATTGGGTTAAGATCACCGAAATAACTAGATGCAGAATTTTTTCTCCCACTGAAGGTATCCCTTTAATTTTCAACAGCAACAGATGCATACTTGTTAAGAAAATTGCAAAATTAAAACAATTTCTCTTTTCTTCTCGTCAAGTAATAGCATCTTTCCATAAATCATAAATTATTTTAAGTTTCCGTAATTTATCTTTCATCGTAACTTAAAGGTAAAATTAACAATTCTGTAATTTTATTTAAAAATATTGAAACTATTATATACCGTGAGCTTTACGTACATCAATTTCAACTAGGGATGTTTTTTTATTCTATGGTTTTTTACTATCTGTCTACCTACACATATTTCTTTGATTCAGTCAGATTGAGAAGTTTTATTTAATTGTTGGGTCTAAATTGCTTATAATTTGTACTTCCAAAACCTTGAGACGATTATCTATTTTTAATTTGCGGTTAGCGTTTATTTCTATGAAACTTCGAAATAATACAAAGGTATCACTGCAAAGGCCCACTAAATTGTTTCTAATATATACGAATGGCCAGTCAACAGCACTCTGGACTTTATACTCTGGATTTTCGAACGTTTTATTTTAAAATCCGAATTTAAATCTTAAGTATGAAGGATGCCGTTGTCTATATCTACTGCTTGGACTAATCAAATTCAGGGCAATTTTCTAAATTACTAGACACCAATTATATGAAAAATATTCCATTCTGACTGACAGCTAGAATTTAATTTATTTTTGTCTATTTCTTGTAATTAAAATAGGGCCTTTTTAATTGCTACTTAGAAATCCAGCGTAGGGTAAATGCTCTAAATAATAACCCATGGAATATTTCTGTCAAACCTCACTCTTCTATTTGTTTGACGTCCCGGTGTCAGTAGTGAACACCGTTACCCTAAAAGCCAATATACATCATTCATGTCTGATATTGTAAAAACTTTTAAGTAGAAAGAAATAAAGTTCAAAATAAAATAGTTAACTGGACAGGTGTTAGCATCAGATACTGGTTTTGGCCCTGTCAATCCAAAGAAAGTGTTTGACAAGGGGTACACTAACGTAACCACGGTCAAAGGGTATTTGACATTGAAATTTGAATGAACATTATCTTGTTAATCGATTTACGCAAGCCGATTTACTCAAATAGTAAAAAACGTACAAAAAATTAGTCTTATTGTTTGTTTTAAACAGTAAAATCGTACTGACTAACAGACAGCTAACGCAGTCTTATCGATTTTGGTTTTAATTGTTTTATTTTTAGAATATTTATAAAGGCTACACTTTTGAACATAGTCCGACAAAACTTTTTTTATGATACCGTGACGGGACGAACAAGTCGTGCACGTCTGGTGGTAAGCGACACGCCTGTCCATAACAGTTGCGGCGCCACTCAGAGGTTTAAATCGCAAGATCTGAGGGGCACTGCCTGTAATTTCAGCCTTACCCTTCAAAACCGGAACACAATAATGCTGACTGACATTACTGCTTGGCGGCAGAACTAGGTAAGGTGGCAGTACTTTCCCAGACGAACTCTTCCACTTTAAAGTTATGAATACTGACTATTCAACAAAAAGTTGTAAAGTAATTTCTCAATTTTTTTTATTTATGGTTTTTTGTTTCGTGTCTAATGACCTCTGGTAAGCTGTTTTATAGGTACGGAATACGTTTCCTTTTTTTTTTATAAGGTCCTATTTCCATCGTACTTAATGACTTTTAGAATTACAAATTTACATGAGGTCATCGACTTTGTTTTATAATTGTTATTAAGAAATTAAGTTATGAGTAAATAAAGCAAATTACCGCATCAAATTACACAACGACGGCAGTATTCGGCTGTCACAATTTATATTCCTACCTATAATACCTTAGCCTGTAACTGCCTACAATTGCCTCTGTGGCCTAACGGTTACCATGCTGGTCTGGCACGCTGAGGTCCTGTGCCGGGAGAAATATATGTGTGGCCTATATTTATTTGTGGTTGTCAATGCCCATGGCAACCGTGACACAGGGTTTCAATAGTGCGGGGCTATGAGTGTGTGCGGTATTTATTTATTTATTAGACTTGATTGGTCTGATGTGACACGTTCTTAGGTTTTCGCGATTGTTTACATTAGACATGAAACTATTTATTCAGATTTAAATGGCATTTATTTGTTTTTT
>NW_020653853.1:10420198-10484698 GCF_003589595.1 Hyposmocoma kahamanoa
TAAAAATTGCCACCGAAATCAGGTAGAGAAAACTAACCCGAAAATTATCCAGGTCCAAGCAAGCTTGCGATCTATAAAACTTGTTCAATTCAAGGGCATAGTGAGAATCGATTTGATTGATCATTCATGAAAATAAACTCAAAGTAATTAATTATTGTAATCCCGGAAAAAGTTATCAATATTACTTCCGCTAAAAACCAACAACTTTAACGCCATTTCAGGAAATCTTCACGCCTTCAAATTACTAAATCATTTCTGAATCGATTAATGCCAATCAAATATCAATATAGAAGGCTGAGGAAGACAAACAGATTAATCATAATCTTTAAAAGCAGTTAAGGAAGTTACGAAGCATGCAATGGTACAAAAAAAGGTTACAGTTGTACCAGAAAATGTAAATGTGATATTGGGATTTAGATACTGCTTATAGAGTTCGGAAACTTAATGTTTTACTGTAGATATTTACGAGGTGCGTACAGAAATAAGGCTTTTATACGGATTGCTGGGTTTGGATAAATACCATATTATAGTATTTAGCAGTGGCGTGGCGTCCATAACTCGATTCTCACATGCCTAAAATTTTCAGCGTACCTATTACCAGTGGCAGCGCGCATACGACCCCACTTCGAAAACATTTATTCAAAATATTCACTATTAAACGCGTAATCACTTGTCCCGATACATCTCAACTAATCAGCGCGAGCTCTATTTCATTCATGAAATCTAAGCGCTTCCATCAAAATGTACGCACACATTCGCAAAAATCCAAAAAAAGAATGTATTTAGAAGGTCATGGTAATTCGCAGGTAATTAAACTAGCAACATTTCGCATACATGAGTTTGTTAACAAACTTTCGTATCGCGAAAATTACTTTAAAAGCTATGGTTATTTTATTTGTAGAATAAGTTGACCTGTGAAATTAAGTGAATTAGTACCTATATTTTGTGCTAGGTCATTTCTCTTTTCCTTTTTCTATAAATATATTTCAGATATTATTACGTTTTAATTACATTTACAATTCGTCGGCTTATTACAAGAAGTCATTAATTGCCACATCAATTTTATGGCATTTAATGACTTCTTGCACTAAGCTGACGAATTTAAGTATTAGTGTTGCTGTTTCCAATTGATTGTTGATTTACACATCAAGGTATCGAAGTCTTTAAACAATGTTAACCACAGTATACCGGTTATTTTAGCTTTTCATGATGGATGCGTTCGAGCTCTAATTGGCCGAAATGAAACCTATTACTTGGTATGATTTGTGATGATTGACAGCTGCCAATCAATATCGCGTGTGAGACACCAGGTGGCGCGTGCGCTGTAGGGGTTTAAAGTAGGTTGAGGGGTACTGTATTGATCGGTTTTGAATGTGTGCTTTCGTTTAAAAGTGTAACGACACGTCCGTTATCGTTATCAGAGTATCTCACCTTTATAAAGCTGGTCATAATTTTTCTTGAATGAACTGATCTTTCTTTATGATACCAAGTGACGGGACAAACTAGTAGTAGGTCTGATGGTAAGCGACACGCCTGTCCGTAACAGTTGCAGCACCACTCAGTGCTTTAAATCACAAACTAGGGCACTATCACTACGCCTATCACTCTGAGACTTAAGTTGACAAGTCCCATGTGCCTGTAATTTCACCAACATCCTTACCCATCAAAACCGAAACGTAGTAATGCTCACATTACTACTTGCCAGGCAGAACAAGGAGCTCTATTGCTAACGATTTATATAGTAGTAGGAGTATCTTTACATCATTTACATAGCGTCTAAAATTCCTGTTTGAAAAAGTAACTTTTGCATAGCTTGACTTGATGATCGTAATGAGCTATGAGAATGAGTGAGCTCTAAATACAAGTTTTTAAGCTATTATAACATAGTATTCTGTCGGAAATAATATGTTGTTCTTTAGATAAGCTCAAGTCGAAAATAATATTACTTTATGTATTTTGATTTAAAGGTATTAAGACATTGTATATGGTAATTATAATTAAATTAATAAAAATTCTTTATCTATATTTAAGACGACTACGGTTCAAAAGCTTTGATTGACCAAAAAAAAAGAAACAATGAATCATTCCATTCCCTCAAACCTATTTTCTCTACAAAAAACTATAAAAATATAGCTTGAAGCTAAACGATATATCTTCTGAAATATCAGTATAGATATAATTTCGTAAGTAGTTATAAATCTCAAAATAATGCGGGCTACTTCAGATGATCGTTACGTAGAAGCTTTAGGGCAAATGCAATCTTCATTATGGTCAATTTTCATTGTTCTTCCGCGCTATATCTTTCTCTTTCAGGTCTATCATTGAATACTCATAGATAAACAAAGCTAGGTTACGGTTTGTACCTACCTGCTCTTTTTATAATGTACACACAAGCGGTTCACCTTATGGAGAGTGGTCACCGCCTTTTAAAGACATTACCATCTAGTTATTATCGCAAATGTATTACTGGCCATAGGCATTAAGAGCTTCAGAATCCTGTGTCTTCTTTTTTATAAAACATACCAATAGATTTCATCTTCATTTCACCTGATTGAAAGTGACGAAGAGGTCGACAATGGAGCATGTACACCCATGTAATTAATATCTTTTCATTTTCGCCTAGAAAAGGCCCAAATTATAGCGTTCAGGGTCTACAGTCTGCATGTAAGGCGTTCCATAGCCATTCTTCTTGTTATCGTATAGATGGCATACACTATAATGCTTACTATCGTGGTGGAAGGATTCGCCAATCGGCGTAAGGTACTCGCCGATGGTTGCTCAAGGGGTGTGTCGTGCGGGGAGGCTCTTTATGTGCACTTCATAGCCATATAACTGTGGCAGTGCCTGTGATAGTAGCGCAAGCCTTTTTATATCCGTTAATCCGATATATACAGTGTGGTACGCTTCAACAGCACAGAGAATCGAGAACTCTACCATGCACAAGTAAAAAAATTCTGTATTTTTATCTTTTCAAATTGGTTACCAAAGCGGAAAGTAAGGTTGGCTCTGACTGTTTTGTTTATTCAATAAGTAAGCTATTTAATTAAGCTCTCTTTTAGATTGAATCCGAAGTTCCGGTTAAAACATTTTCTATTTCTTTACTATAGAGTATTCACTTGCAAATTACGACACAAAGTTTGAGTACATAGTTATTCAATATTTTTTAACAGCTCAACATTAAATCTACTGCACAGCAGTATTCGGTACCACAACTTACTAATTTACTTACAAAATATACTATAAACAGGGGTTATAAATAAATAGATGAAAGATAAAAGTAATACCAGTTACATAGGGATGAAACAAAAGCATCTATAACTGCCTATAACAATCTACAACAGAGCTACCGTAACTATTAATTATCAATATTATTTATCGATAAACGCTAATTGAATAGAACTGCCTGAATTAACGTCGATAAATCAATGCATTTGGGTTATAAATCAAGGGAATCGATGCAGGACGATGTGGATGATGAGGGCAATATAAGTATATTTTCAGTAAGCTAGCGTTGAAATTACGTGATATCTATTACAAGATAAAATTGTAATGGCCTTAGAAACATTTACAACCTGCAGCAAAGGCAGATAAATTTTAAGAGATTGGTGAGCTCCTACCATAGGTAATTAAAGCGTGAAGCGCACAGGGAGCGGGTGCGGGTCGGGTGCATGTCGGGTCTGGAGCGTGCCCGCGGATAGTGTGTAGTCGTCCATATAAATATACGGAATCATACCCGCCACGCTCTCGTGTTTCGCGCTTAAAGAAAGTAAACTCGGCATGACAAAGACTTAACTCATCGTACCGCTAAGTTAATTAAGCAGCATGTGATCACAAGTCAGAAATGCTTTTGTAACATGAAGTCATAAAAGTAATACGAGCTGAATGAAACAATGATGTGAAATGGTGTATATAGAGTATCTTGGTCACGTGATCAGGAACAATAGATACACACTGCTACCGCTAATATTGAAGGGCGAAGTGCAGGGGCCTTAACATGAATTCTTATTACGATTCAGTTACCTAACAATACCTAAAATGAGACAGCGCTACATGAAGTGTATATCACCATCCCGCTTTTTTGTCATTACGAACCTATATTGAACTGTAATAAGAGTTCATGGTAAGGTCACAGAGAAGGAGACGCGCTGGGCGAAGAAAGACATCGTGACTGTGTGGGGTGGACCGGCATTGCCTCCGTCAAACCCCTATTTCGGTTGGCTGCTGATAGAGTCGGAGACAGGAAGTTGACGGCCAACCTTCAGTATTGAAGAGGCACTCTAAGAAAGAAGAAGAAGAAGATGAAAAAATTGTATAACTCTCCTATTTACGTATAAAAAAATATAGACTAATTTCGTTCGTAGAATTGTTACACTCTCTCCTGAAAAGTAGTAATTTTTCAGATATGGCCTTATTACACCAAGGGTGCGACATTAAGAAATAAGACACTGAGGAGGTTACACATGGCGACTTTTAGCAGCGACGCAAACGCGCGTTCGTGAAACGCGCGATTGCATCGCTACACTTGCGATTTATAGGCGATTGCATCAATGCAAACGCGCGACTGCACTGATACAAAAGCACAATTGCTTCGATGTTTTTTTTTATTAATAATTTTGGCTTGGATACAAGTCCTCCCAAGGAGCACACTTTAAACGCCTTAAAACTGTTATTTATATAAACAGTCTTAATATGGTATAGATTTAGATAATAGTTGTCTATAAATGGTTTTAGATAAAAGAAGTTGTTCTTATAGACTTATTTCACTCAAGTCCAAATTTTAAAACCTTCTCAATACCAAACAATTTAATTAAGTGTAATCTCTCTTAAGAATTACTCTTATAGTCATTATTTTAAGTTCATCTGTAGAACAACTGATTATTTTTAGTAAAATTGTTCTATACACATCCAGTAAAGCCTATTAATACTCTGAAAACTAGTGTTCTTAAGTTTATTCTAGATAAATTTAATTTATACACATTCTGTAGTGTTTGTACTTATTGACAAACACGTTATAGCGCGTCTTCAGTAGATTTTATTTAAAAACATACTACAATTAGGGTTTTTACTCTATTGGATGTTGTAAGAGTTCATGCAAAATGGATAAAGTAAAGAATATTAAAAGATCTGGTGGAGGTGGTAAACCTTGGATATTAAGTCACATCATTCGATACAATCAGCGTTGCCAATGTCAATTGTTCAAAATTCCCAAAAATCACTATAATAATAATAACATACACACTCAACATAGCCCCGCACTAGGGAAACCCTGTGTCGCGGGTGCCATGGACACACACGTAGACAACCACAAATTACATCCAAACTCACGAGAGAAATAAATGTAGGCCATACAAATATTTCTCCCGACCCGGGAATTGAACCTGGGACCTCTGCATGGCAGTCTGGCATGGTAACCGTTCGGCCACGGAGGCAGTTATATTAATTACAATATTAATTAGATTCCACATTAATCTGTAATCAGTCTTAACAAAAAAATATTTTTCTTTGCCTTACAAAATTAAGTAAATTGATTATTTGTTGTGCATTTGGTGATACTATGTTAACGTTAGAAATAATCAATAAGTTTCGACCTATATTTAATATTTAAAGTTGACGAGTGGTAATTTGTGGTGTGGAAGTACTAACTGCTCGGCTTTGTTTATCAATAGCTGATTTCGTTTTGCTTCATACCGGGGACCATCCTAAGCGGGAGAAAGAATCGCGAACTCAACATGCACCCACTGGTAATTTAATAATTCAGAACCAAATGCTCTAATAATAATTCTATTTAAGCTGCTTGTTAACAATACGAGGGATGTGCAATGTTGAATAACACGTCGATATAGTCCATCACAGTGTTTCTAACAGTAATGATCAAACTAGCGATGCATCAGCAATTGATAGATTAAATAAAATGATAAAATGTTAGAATCCCCACAATTTCCTCACATAGCGCCAATCCCCACAAAATCCCGAATCTAGTTGAAACTCCCCACAATTTGGGGAATTCCCTACAAATTGGCAACCCTGGATCCAATACTCGTAATTCGCGCTCGGGCCGGTCATGGCCGGCATTTGTTTGTTGACAAATAAATAAACATTGTGAAGTAATTCCGTGTTGTGAAATGATAAAAACAATTGAAATGAGCGCGTAAACTACTGTACTTCAATGTTGTGTATGTGTATTGTGCCGTTTATCAATAGAATACAGTGAAATCATTGTGTGAAATGTGGTTGGCGTGAAAAAATAACCTCAATTTTGTAATGAAAATTTTATTTCTTCCATCATAAGTTAGGTATGTCATTAAAATATTCCTTGTATTTATCTGATAGTAAATTTATCCACCTTTCTAGTCATATTATAACACATTCCATACAATTATGCAGAATAACGTTTTTTTTTGCGACAAATTGGATTTTTTCCAATTGTTTTTTTGACCTAGTGTTTTGAAAAGTTTTTTATTGCATAAAGCGCTCATTTTTACGTATAACCTTATGAAGGTTTTGTAATACTGTCAAAAGAAAAAATCGCTTAGAAACATCGCGTTTTGTGGACAATCTTAAAAATCTCATAGGAGGAATATTCTTCGACAATTTCAACTACACTAAAGCAAGTAAAAATAATCATTTCGTGTTCTAAAGTTTTTCTATAGATAAAGCTATAGACAAAATGCAGACAAAAACACAGTTGGGGTTTTGAAAAAAGCTTTAAATTCTTATCGCCATTTTTATTTTTAAAGAATGACTATGAAGTAGCCGAGAAAAATTTCTTTTCTTTTTAAAAAGTAAATCTAAGTTGAAAAAGCCTAGAACTTCTTGGAAATGGTTTGTTTTGTGATTTATTTTGTATATTTAAGCTTTCTATAAATATTTAAAACCGAAAATCGATAACTGTATTTTTATTAAGTTTATATTTTATACTTAAATATTTAAAATATAGCGAGCGCATTACTTTTATCACAGGTTTTACATCACTTTTCTCAATGTATTTAAAGTCGCACGTCAATTTGCGCTTTCTAACCGATTAAATATTACGCGAAAAGTCAGAAATATTATATCTAATTTCGCCATATTGCAATTTTGATAGTTTATATTTTGTAAGCCATTAAACTTGGAATCTATAAGTATTAAGAGAATTGCGTCTTATGTTTGTAACGCTTTAGTATTTTGGTTTTAAAATAGCATTACTAAGAAAACTATCATACACTATAAAATATCTAAAAACTATCTACAAGACTAAATAAAAACTGTCTACATTCTACAAATGGTCTTGTAGCATTCTAGAATGGTTACTTCAGAAAAAAGATATGAATGACTCTTAACACTACCTACAGATAGTTTCTCAAAGCACTCTTGTGATCTACTAATAAAGTTGTGCCCACTTTTACTTTAAATTATCTAGAAACCTTCTTCGAGATATCTTGAGATAATTTGAACTCTTAAAATAATCAATCGAATTAAATTCTATTAGATATCTTATAGTATATATTTAGATATGGGTGTGTTGCTTAGGCTTTGAGCCATGTCTTCGTTTAATTATGTTTCTGTAAATATGGCCGCCACAAAAAGGATAGGCAATTTGAGACGGCGTGCTTGGATTGATTCGGGATTCCATAGAACAGGTCGATACGGGTATTATAGTTCGAGATTCGTATAATTTCGCGTTTTAATCTTCGATTAAGGCACAATAGCACTATCCTATTCCACTTTAAACTAGATTTCACAAAATAATGGAAAGTCAAAATAAAAACGACACTTTTCCCTCCAAAAGGCCCAGAGCAAATCTGCTTCGATGCTATCGCATATACTCGTAAATCCCAAGTGTATCGATACAGTCGCGCTACCGTCGCTGCTAAAGTCGCGCGAGCGTGCAAAGGTAGACGATTAGCGACTGCATCTCTACTGCACCGCGTTTGCATCGCTGCTAAAAGTCGCCGTGTGTAACAGCTTTAAATTTTATTATGGAAACACCACGGTGGAACTAAAATGAGCCACTACCGGCCACCTTGCTCAGGTCGTCCGTCCATCTTGCCGCAGGGCGTCCCATACTATGATTTCCTTGACGTGGTCACCATTCCAGAAAAAGTCTGCTCCATCGGCGATCAACTCTCCTGCCCGGCCTACTGCTACTTAAACTTACTGATTTTGTGAGCTATGTCGGTCACTTTAGTTCTCTGACGTATGACCTCGTTAGGGATTCGGTCCATTAGAGAAACCGCAAGCATAGCTCGCTCCGTCGTACACTTTTAGTAAACTTAAATCACGTGGGTGCATTAAACATAATTTTAGTAAACTTTTGTTTCACTGCTATTAGCTACACTACTCACCTTCATTCGCTCAATCACTGACAGACAAAATCACATGAAATATAACCCAACAGATCCTAAATTCGATTTTAATCCCATAATTGCTCTAATTGGTACAGTCAGATCGAACAAATTATTGGAATTTGAAAATAGTCATGTGAACGAATTTGGTGATTAGACGGCAATCAGAAGAGTTTCGCAATTCCCATTGACTGCCAAATTCCATGTGAGTTTCAGTCATCAATTATGTTTCTCGTGAAATTGCGAACGATTTCGAATGTCTCGTAAATACACGTGAAACTTCTAAGAATAAAGTTATTTGTGATCGAGAACCATAAAATACAATTTTGATAAAATTACATTCTAATTCTATTCTAATAGAGCTTTGTAATATATAACAAGTGTTGTTCTAATAATATACTAGAAGAATATATACTTGGCGAAAAAAGAAACATTATTAAGGAGATTTTAAGACTTGCGTGGCTTATTATTAAATTATTGTCAATATCAATTATTTATAACACGTGATCATGGATATCGAGTTAGTAAGAAAAGTCATAACTTGGTAAATAATGTGTAATTAATGTTAATAATAACGTTTTATAGCTTATAATAATTTCATAGCCTTCGTACTACCCGTTACAGTAGAATAACTCTGTAGGCAACAAGAAATCGCTACGCGTAGCGACATCCAGTTGTGACAAATGACATTTTCTAGTTCCAGTGCAAACGTGTAGATGGCGCCTCGGGTCGTCTCCATAATTTGGTGTGGAATTTTATAATTCCCACTAAATTGAGGCAATCTTCAGTTAATACACGTGTTTTGTGATATATTCATTTGAATAATTCGTTGTGTGGAATGTTAGGGAAAAAATAAAACCTTATTCGAATGTGCTTGGTAATATTATGAATAAAACCTCGAAAAGGAATACCTTCTTAATTAATATAATTTATCATCGTTCTTCTATCAATCAATAAGCCAAATTCCACATAACACGAATAAGAAATTTTCTAAACAGTTATTTCAATAACGAAACAAGTTGCCGGGCCCAAATAATATTCATCAAGGCAAAGCTATAATTACAATTAATTTTGTACATTACATTATATCTATAATGAGTGTGTTGGTATTGCACGAACTGTGACGCCATAGCCTATGGGCCACTCTCTAATGGCCACGGTCAAAACACGCTATCTTGAAAACCGTTATTTTGTACCATGCGTTTTTATTGCTAAATTTAAAGTGGCTAAAATTATATAAATTGTAGTTTTAACGGTATTGACATGCTTCTATTGTTTTGAATTTTTCAGGTGTATCGTAGGTTACATAGTTTGATTTTATCGGTGTGGTTAATTAATTTATTTTCATTGTTTACTGCTAATCTTGATTATAATAAGGAGAATTCGGTCGATTCTTAGTAGAATAAGACATTGATGTTCGTATTAACGTTCCATGGGAAAGTACAACAGTTGCAGTGCCACGAGTTTTAAATCGTAAAAATCTGAGGGTCACTGCAACTGCGTGTGTCACCCTGAGACATAATTTGACAAGTCCTATGTGTAAAATTGATGACAACGAACCTGAAATGTGTAGATTTGTGAGATTATATAAATATCTGAACAAATAAATAATAATTATGTCTCTGGGTGACAGGTGCAGTGGCAGAGTCCCTCAGATATTTGCAATTAAAAGCTCTGAGTGGTACTGCAACTGCTATGCACAGGCGCGTAGGCGTGTAATTTCACCCGCACCCTTACCCTTCAAATCCGGAACGCAGTAATGCTCACATTACAGCTTGGCGGAAGAAATAGGTAAGGTAGCAGTACTTCCCTAGATGACCTCTTTCACAAGGACCTGTACTGCTACTAAAATAACAAAATTTATCCATATAGAACTTGAAGTTTTTTTATTATGATATGTTTTTTATAGTGAAATATTGTCGTAATTAAGGGTGATTGAAACAAAGTAATAAAGGTATTCGTGGGTGTATTTTTCAATAAAATTATATTTTTATAATTAGCCTCATGAACTTAAACTATATAACTTAAGGTAAAATATTTACAGAAATGTACAAGGAAACTACATAAGTACCTAGTAGTTACAATTGTACGTTTACCACTTATAAAAAAATTCTACGTTTCGATTCTAATGAATGTCATAGCCATGAAATTTGGAATTAAAGAACTTATTCATAGGTATATAAATCAAAGGTAATACTTTTCGGTAACTTTAGTTAACCATTAGCTTAACCCTACAATAACTATCACAATAAATAAATCTTTTACAAAACACAACAAACTTAAAACAAAAATTCAGTCTTAATAGAAAAAAATCGAGCTGTCAGATTTGTAACACCTAATATTATATAATTATATATATAAGTTACAAAGATTGAAGTATACAGATTTCATAATGTGACCATGGAATGCAAGAACCGAGTAATTTAAATCTAATGTATAGGAAACAAGAAAACTATTATAATAATAATGTAAAACAATTCCACTAATCAGTCAATGACATAATTCTTTGGCAAAACTTATACGATTAGCTGGATGACAAATATGACTTGACCTATACAAGAAACAATTGACATAATTGTGAACAGGTACAATAAAGAGGTGTACTATACAATTATCTGTACATTGCAAACCTACACTCATACAATACAGCCATTGCATGAAAAGATCTGTATTGACACGTTGATAAGAGATAAAATATATAGAATTATCGCTTCATTATGTCTTCTATTGAAAAACCCAATGTTCTCTTTGGTCCTTCAACAGGGGATTGCTGTGGGCTCACTTCTGGTTGGTGTTGATACGCCTGTACCGTGGGCGGTGGTGAAGGTTTATTTGAAAGATCCAAGAGAGAGCTATCAGCGGCTTGACTTGTAGAAGAAACTTCTTGGCAGCCATCTAGATGATCCAGGTGGTGCTTGTTCGCTTCACTGTGTGTCAGTAGATGAGTCTTCAAGTTTGACCTTTGGTTAAAGCTCTTGTTGCACACAGGGCATTTGTGAGGAGATTCTTCCATATGCAAGATTTTGTGCACGGCCAAAGTTCTCGACTGGCAAAAACCTTTACCACATTCTGTGCACTTGAATGGCTTTTCCTTTGAATGGATATACCTGAAAAAAATGGAAAACGAACGTTAGACTCTACAAACTTTCACCTGTGAGGTGGAAAAATTACAAAACATTATCAGTGAAAACAAACGCTCAAACAGGTCTTTACGTCGTAATACACTGCTACGAGCGTTACAAGGAACGTTTCGAACGAAAATCGAAACAACCCTAAATTACAGACACATAAGACGGCTAAAATACATCGAGTTTAATTTGAAAAAAGTTTGTCTCGTAAAAGTTAAGAAATATAACTTGTAATTTGTTCAACGGCGAAGCAAGACAGATATGGTGATCGTAAAGAACCAAACCGGTTATTGTAGAAGCGCGTGCGGCCCGCGCCGCCTCGCGACCTCACAAAAAGGTTTACGCTTTTAATTTATTTTTTTACGTTGTTATCGTCAACAAAGGCGCGGTGAAATACATATATTAAAGCACGATAAATATGCTAGAGAGATATTATTAACTATTTATTTGAAATTGTAACGCTTAGGTAGATCCTTATGAATGCAACGAACTATTTAAACTCTAAACAAACTAAACGGACTTTATACTGATCACATAACAAACTTTAACCTTTGAGAGTGCCGTATCAAATAACTTGTGTTGTCAACCTTCGTAATTCCGTCACCAAACACGTTCAAATTAATAAAAGATATTTACCTATGGTCTCTGAGGTGGTCTTGTCTTCTGAAAGCCTTGCCGCAAATATCACACGAGTAAGGTCTTTCATCTGTATGCGTCCTTTCGTGGATGAGCAGATTGTAAGACTTTGTGAACTGTCTATTACAATATTTACAAATAAACTGTTTCTTCGGTCTTGTTCCGGGTGCACCTGGGACCCGCATGGGTGGAGGATTTCTTCCTGGGAGTCTTTGGGACATAACGCCAGGGTACCTTAAGGAATGGTGATATAGAGCCGCGTTTCGGATCCATTGATTGACCAACATGGCGTGGTAAGGGGCTGACGGAGGTAATGTGGCAACTTGGGCTTGGACGTACGCGGACATTGCAGGATGGTTGTAGGCGGGAGCGTTTGGAACTGGCGATTTTTCATAAGAATATGGTTGCATCGCTGGCCGAGGGTAAGTGGAGTAGGCTTGGGGTGCGGGGGGAGTCCAGGGTGGTTGGTGGCGGGAGACAACAACAGCGGGAGGCGTGTCGTCTGTGGGCGTATGCGGCGGCGTCGGCAGTGGCGGAGACGGCCGCTCCAACTTCACCAGAGCTTCAATTGGGAAGTCAGGGGGATAACCTGTAGAAACAATGTAACGAAATTTAGCTAACACTCATTATTGCCTCTGTAATAAAAAATTAACATCGAACCTAACACTCGTTATTACCTCTGTAATAAAAAATTGACGTCGACGAAATTTATAACTATGGAACATAAAACAAAAATTACGTACTATTTATTGTCCATGATTAAAAAAAGTGTTTCTTTTCAGGATGTTCCGAAAAATAAAACAAATTATAAAAAAATAGTTTGGAGAAATCGAGAAAACCATAATTAACGTTTAAAAGTTATTTTATAAGCTGTAGAGTTTGAAATATCGATCTATAGCAAACTCTACATTTAAAAAATACTGAAAAATGTTTTCATTGGAATTTTCTTTAAGCGATCAGAAAATTGGATCGCTAGCGAATGATAAAATTTATAATTTTGAAAACAATAGAAAATTCAATATTAAATGAAACAGCATGTTATAATACAAAAGTCACGCCAAATTACTCACTTTGATTTTCCTCAATATGTTCGTCCTCTTCTTCGTCGATGTTGATATCATCAGAACTGTCAACACTGTAAGGTTTCTCTTCCATTTCACTCGATATACAATCCATTGAAAACTAAACACTATACTCAGCACTTTGGTATCACTGTGGAGCTGTGTCGTCACTACCAAACCGGTTTGTGAACTAACAACCGGCTTGAGAGAGCGCGCGAAGCGTTATGAGCCTGTGTGCGTTGGTTATCGGGGCTTGCGCCTGCGCGTGGCGCGGAGGGAGGACATCAAACGAGCCGCCTCGCCCGGCGCCTGTGTCGGCTCCCGAGGCAGCCGCGCGCCTCCCAGGAGGCGGAGCTTACCGAGCACTGCCTTCGGAATTGATCAGTCTCACTCGCGAATAGACCCAACCGAGCCACCTTTCACAATCGACAAAGTCGCAACTTCAAACACCTTCCTTTTAAAATAGGCCCTTGTTGAAATCAGCGTATTTTGAGTTAGGGCATTATTCCGCTGAGTGCGATAGGTAACTCAATGCAAATTTTTGGTGACACAGCGTCCCTAGTGAAGCTATTAAGTGAGCGAATTGCTCTTGTAATTGCGTTTCGTAGGCAAGTCTTTGTGCTGTTGCAGATGCCTTTGTACGGTCTCTTTGTAATTTGTACCGCTTTATAGTGAGTAGGTATTACGAGTCGTTTAGATAGCGGGCTATTGTGTTCTATGTTGTTGGTAGTGAAAGCTGATTCAGAGGTTTCGTCGTATACACTAGTGTTCACTTTAATGTACCGAGCCTTTTGTTGTGGCTGGTTTACAATTGTATGGTTAGCTATCTAGTATTTGCATAGTTATTCAAGTAAGAGTCTAGACTCATTGTAAATATTTATATGACCTCTGTTAGGTATGCTTGAAATCAACTTTTCCCTGAGGAATTTTTTGCTTGGAAGTACCTATTCTAAAGCAAATTCTTATTTAAGCAAAATATTTTCATATTAAATAAAGCCTGACCAAATAAAACAAACAATGTAAAAAAATAAATATTTGCCACTTTTGGACATAATATGTGAAATTCATTTCCGGGGGTCAGTATCATAATGACTATAACTTCAAAATGACCTGATTAGCATAAGGATTAGATCGCAAAACGTCTATTTATTAAAATGATCGTTAAGTGGATCACATGTTAAAACCACAATGTACCTACTGCGGCTCGTTCATTCATTGACTTTTAATTTTGTTCTTTCCTTGATTACTCAAATAAATAAGATATTTGATTACTTTATTTTGACACTGTACGTTAACCACTTTATTAAACTCATAATTTTGGAATGCGATACTATACTAATCACTTAAAACACTTTCTTAGAAGTTTCAATCAGCAATTATTGCAATCAAATAAATACCTAAGTTATTTAAAATAATACATGATTGATTAAAAAAATGTACATTGTAGTTAACAAAATAATTTTGCTCCATATTTCTTATCAACTTTTAGGTTTTCGCGATTGTTACACATAGGAAGGAAATGAAACTTATTTTTTCCAATTTAAATCGCGTATATTTCTTTATTCATACAAACGAACGTTTCGGGTGTTTTACAGGTGCCATGGTCACAGCTGACTATTGGTTTGTTTGAAAAAAAAAACCAAATAGTATATATAATAATGTAATAGTAGTAGATATATGCGATTTCCATCCGTAAAAATTCCATTTCCATATTTATTCTCAGTGTGTTTTGTCATTTTCCTTTCCTCCTATGATTTGATCAATAATCTTTTTATGGTCCATTAAAATAACTTATTCGGAGTCCGTTAAAATAATTTATTATATGCATTAATTTAGCAATCAAAGTTCGAGCTGTCATATATTTTTCAAGCCATCCACTCCACCACACACGCCCATTTGCACGCGCACGCATACCTACTTCATCGTCCCAACTTACGCAGGTTACATATCGAACACGCACACACTTTCACACAAATCACACGCTCACACACACGCTTTTTTTCTCTCCTTTATCCTATTTTTAAATTGTATCCATAGACTTATAAGTATTGGAGAGACATAAAATACTGGGTAAGTATCCTAGTTTGGGCTTCAGTCTCTATTAAATTTTTCCTGTAGAAGCTATTATGATGTCACTTGTAATTGTTGCAAATTTGTGGAAGAAATAAAGAACTTACTTACTGAAACTATGGTGATAAAGTATTTTAATCGAAAGTCTTTAGCACTCATACATCATCGATATCATCACATCCGACTACGTTACGTTTGACTCCATTGCCCACCTTGCAACACTAAAAGTCAAACTGTCAAACATTATGGACGTATGTCGTCACGTTAAGTCCAACAACCAGCTTATTAATGCAGTCGACCACGGCAAAGACAGAAGTATAAGTTTTAAAGTGATCTTTGCGTATAATATTTTTACGTCCTTTTTTATAAAAGTCATGTTATGCATTTTATGGAAAGCGTGCGGCTTATTAAAATATGGCAATTAGTTAAGAAGTTTTGCAAATGTATCAGAATTATACGCTCATTTGCTCACTGAATATTTGTTGCAAATGAATAATTTTTTTTTGGGTCTAAATCACGTATCTATATTTGTTTTCTTTTATAAGAAATCAACGTTTCTGCTGCGGGTGACAATCAGCCATGACTATGGGACCTGTGAAGGCCCCGAATCGTTTGTATTCTTGAAAAAACAGTTATTCGCGAGGTATATCCGAAAAAAAATGTTTCATTTCAATGTATTACAATCGCGACAACCTAGGAATTCGATAGTGAATATTTGCCTTGACGAGTAGGTACAACCCTAATTATCAGTCCTTTGCTGGGCATGTCATGAACCTATACCAAATTCAAATATTTTAGTTATCAGCACTCACCTGTGAGTTCTATCTACTTTTCTCAGGTCATCGAACCATGGCTGGAACGAAAACTCCTTATTTATAAAAATACGCAAGTTATCTTTTTACAAGATGACTATGACACAAAAGACATATGATTTCAAAATTTATCCATATACAGAAATAAGTTGGTGGCCCTGTGTTTGTGATGCGTGTGCGCAGTCAAATACACGCCGGTTAGGTGGGCGAGCGATACATGACACGCGGCGGCGCCCTTTTATGTCCACATCAAAAGAACCGACGCAAACATGAAACTCAAGTGGTGAATAAAGGTCGTATGTGCAAAATGCAACAACCGGCACTTAGAGCGTTTTGTTCAATAGACGTGTGTGATTGAGTCACGTTATGGAATTTAGGACTTCTTGTAATTTAATCCACACGCTTGCTAATGATACAAATTGAGTAATTGTTTAATTTCTTAATCTTCCGACCTACATTACGCACAAACCACGTTATATAAATATTTTATATCAAAACTAAGGTAGCATTTCTTATGTTGACATAAAGTCTATTATAAAAAAAACATTAATTACTATTAGATAAGCGTAAGAAGTCCAAGATAAAACATAGTTATTAAACACATTTACGTGTACCTACGAGATAAAATATAGGTTTATTTGTTGCAAAATTAAAAACAGTATTAAATTTTTATGTTTCAAATCGTGCACTTGCTATAGTAAAGCACACCACGCATGTGATTGCATGTTAAAAGTGCTTTAATGACATGAGAGTAAAAATAATAATAAGAACTAGGTAGGTATGTACGTTGCTGCTGTACATTAAACAAATCATGTAACCTGTATCGTCGCCTAAGGGCGCGTTCCCATTATGTCGTAATGTTTATTTGTCGTTGGACGACTGTTGCGTCTAGCTGTTCCCACTAGATCGTGACGACAATTTATCGGTTCACGGTGGTCGCCTTGTCGTTTACTCGACAGAATCGTTTGAAGATCTTTCGTCACATTTTTATCGTGACGTTTTATTTATCGTCGTTCGAATGTCGTTCTAGCTTTTCTCATTGTCACGACAGTCTGTCGTCTTAACGTTAAAGAAGTCGTTAACAACAGTTAATCGTTCATTCATCCATTCGTATTGCACTATATATGAACAACTTCATTTAAATATACAAGTCACGACACTTTAAACTGCACGACTATCTGTCGTCACGACATAATGAGAACGCGCCCTTAAAGTGAAAACCTTACATACGCGTTTTCACTGATTATTGTTGAAGAAAGACTTATAAACTTCTTGCTCTAATATATTGTTTAAGTAATATAGTATTTGAAAGAGGTATATTTTAACTAGTAAAAGACCAACTACAAACATTATTGTGTTTACTACATTTTACACCACATTTTTATCATCGTCCTGAAAAATTACATAGAAATCACTTACGAGGCATGCACCCTAAGACGACGATATGTGAAATTTTATAACTTACCTATTTAAGCTAAAAAATGCGATATTGAACTTAAAGAGCTACTAATTAAGAAAGCGTACTTGCCGAGTGTCCAGTCTATGCGCTGGAGCGAATGGAAATATAAATAAGTATAAAACATAGCTTGTCTGTCGAGAATCTAGCATGTGTTATGTAAACATAGAGATAGATTTCTAAAATATTGCGAAAAAATATTAACCGTAGTAATAAATAGGAATAAGTAGAATAAGAAAATTATGATGTCTCGATACAATGTACATATTGGTGTGTATCATAAAACAAAAAATGTAGTAAAAAGTAACCTAGACTTTAAGACTAAACGTAGTAAAGAAATATATTACTGTAAGATATAATTATGTAAGAAGCATGTAAAAGAAAATAAAATAAAATTGTGTTGATGTCCACCCAGTAGATCCCGTAAGACGTAGATTATGGAAAGAAATAAAGTAGATAGAGATATATATTATATAGAAATAGGCTGGTATGTCACACCGGTAAAATTATGAATGAAGATGGATGATAGAAAGAACCAGTGTGAGGCATAAAAGTGCGAGAGGCATAAATGATAGAAATGGAGTGAAAGAGGAATTAGACAAAAATAGGCTCTGATTACCTCAGAGGTAGCAGATTAAAAAAAAAGGAAAGCATACTACACAGTTCACGAATTAAAACTATTAATAACAACAATAATAATACAATACAATTATTATTATTATTGCCGGAAAATACCGCCTCTCCCATTTAAAGTTCAAAATTAATCTTTTATTCCTTGGGAGAGGCGAGAGTTTAAAATAGATATATTAATAATAATAACGCACACACTTATAATCTCGCACTAGGGAAATCCTATGTCACGGGTGCCATGGACTCCCAAACTCAGGAGAGACATAAATGTAGACCATACAAACATTTTTCCCGGCCAAAGAATCGAACCCGGGACCTCTGCTAGGCAGACCAGCACGGTAATCGTTCGGCCAAGGAGGCAGTTAATTCTACTTCCAATATAAACTACATAAAGAATGCTATTTTAAATACAAATAAATAAAATAAATATCCCACCTCTCAGCGGCATAAGTGGAGTTACGTCAAACACGTTTATTGCTCCATTAGATACTGAAAAATATAACCCCACATCCTCTCCTATTCTTGTAACTCTATCTACAATATAAGTCGATAGAGTTACAAGAATTGGAGAGGATATAGATTATATTTTTCTGTATCTAATGGAGCAAAACACATTTTTCACGTAGCTCCACTTATGCCAATCTTCCATGAGGGGTGCGATATGTATTAAACATATCAATGTTTAAACTAAAAAAATTTAGTAGCAGTAGAGCTCCTTGTAGAAGAGTTCGTCCAAGGACCTACTACCTACCTACTGCCACCTTTCCTATTTCTTCAGCCAAGCTGTAATGTGGGCATTACTGCGTTCAGGTTTTGTAGGGTAAGGGAGCTGGTGAAATTACAGGCACATGGGACTTGTCAGCTTATGTCTTAGCGTGACAGGCGCAATGGCAGTGCCCCTAAGTTCTTTGCGATTTAAAGCTCTAAGTGGCACTGCAACTGTTATGAATAAACGTGTCGCTTACCATTAGACGCACAAGTTGTTCGTCCCGTCACTCGGTATTAATAGAAAAAAATTAAATACGGTTTCAGGACTGTATTCGATATAGAACTGTGTTTGATATTGTGTATTGTATATTTAATTTATATACATTAAAATGTACCCTTTAGGTACATTCTTCAAACACTAAATCAAACGAGGGTAAATATGAAATCTCAATATTTAAATCGTGTTATAAGGTCAATCAATAGATAGAATCTTAATTGCATATATTTTTGAATCCCCAAAGCTTTGAACTGCAAGTGACTTCGTTTGGACGAAATCAAAAGGCTTATTGCATATGCAAATAATTTGTTTATAAACATAATTTGAAATTAATAGCTTGTTACTTTGAAAATAAGTACTTTATAGGTGCTTTTAAAAAGTGACTTTAAAAACATAACGATATTTGAGTTATATGAATGAGTTTGACCAGGGAAGTACTGTCACGTTACCTATTTGTGTCGCCAAGAAGAAGAAGAAGTGTTTTGAAGAGTAAGGTTGTTGGTGAAATTATTGCGATTATATATTATTAGTTATACATTAAATATATATTATTAATTATTTATTAGTTCTGTAACACCACGACTTATATTTTATCGTCGACTTTAATTAATTCTCTAAGGCATCAATTTATATTACGGCGGAACAAAATGGAAGCGAATTTTTGTAACGATATTGTACATAGCGTAATGAACTTGATCAATTGTATAGCGTACAAACTAGATACGAGCCAAAAATCCGCGGTATTCTCGCGAATCCCGCAGCTGCCATGGGCGAAGCCTGGCGGATCCGCGGGAAAAGTGACATCTGCCAGGCGCAGTGTGACATTAATGCTCAGGCCAGTCGGTAGTTTCAGTGTGGCCTCTTCATGTAAACCGCCTGTGTGTGGTCAGAGCATAAACGTTGACGAAATACTACAGCCTCGAGGCGCGACCGCTAGAATTCTAAAGCACTCTAGAGCAGCGAGGTGAAATTGACGCTTCCATTCAATTCCGTTCTGCCGTAATGTAAATTGAGCCTGAGCCCATTACTAATTATGTTTTGATCTGTTTGTTATGCCACATGGTAATGGGCGCAGTGGCAATGTCCCTCAGATCTTTACGATTTAAGGCGCTGCGCAGATGGAGCAACTTTGATCATCGAGTTTCGGCAACTGGCAATCCGTAACTAGCTGTTTATGACGTTTTTCAATTAATTTCAAGAAACTACGCAGACGTAGCAACTTAAGTCGAGAGTTTCGGCAATCGACTACAGTTTTCGATTGCCGAATTCCGTGATTAAATAAATTCTTAATTCCCGCAACTAGAAACTTGCAAATTTGTACCGGTTGTCTCCAGTTGCCAGTTTCAGCAACTGGCAACCGCAACTCGTGAAGCAACTTCGCTCCCTCCTCGTCCCCCGTAGCGCCAGTCTTGACAGTGGATTTCGAAAGTTTATTTAAAATTGCTGCAACCGGTAACTAGGCCTTTTAGTTGCTACAACCGTTAAAAGAAACTTGTAAAAAGTTGCCAGTTGCGTCAACTAAAGTTGCCCCATCTGCGGAGTGCCTAAAGCACTGAGTGGCACTGCAACTGTTATGGACAAGCGTGTCGATTACCACCAGGCCTGGTGGTAATCGACACTCCGTCACTTAGTATCGTAAACAAAATATACCATTTATTGCCGGCGCTGTGATTTCTTCTCTACTTTTAAATTTTACCTAGTC
Source organism: Hyposmocoma kahamanoa (assembly GCF_003589595.1). Classification (NCBI taxonomy): domain Eukaryota; kingdom Metazoa; phylum Arthropoda; class Insecta; order Lepidoptera; family Cosmopterigidae; genus Hyposmocoma; species Hyposmocoma kahamanoa. The sequence goes on from NW_020653853.1 coordinate 10,441,003, forward strand.
CCTTTGTCAGTATTTCTCAAAACACGTTGTTTTAACACCACTAAGTAAATAATAAGCAGGTTTATTTGGTCGTAGCAATATTCCGAAGGCAAAATTACTCATCCAAAGTACACAGGAACTAACCTATCGACCCAATATCCTCTTACAGAACGGCCCGACAGAAGACGCAAAAAAACTTAACAATGAAACTATATTGCTGTTTACTATTTTAAATAATAGTATTAGGCGCCTTGCTTGCCACTGTACCCCTTTGAAGCCCCGCCTTACCTGTAACTTCCTTATCCGTAGACAAAACAGTCTTGACCTGTCCATACATATGAGCAATGCAGAACACAAGAATAATGGTCATAGAGAACCCTTCATAAAAGTACTATTGAATGGACTTTAAACTTTGGTGGTGTTTGGTACGTACGACCTTTGAATTTTGTGAATGTCGAGTTCATTATTCAATAAAGAACAAGTAGATCCAAAGGTATGTAAGAAAATTCCTTGAAGCTTTTACCGTGGGGTTTATAGCACAAATGTGTTTAGCTAAAATAAAAACATAATTTTCTTAGAAAACGTATTATATTTCAAAGTTTTTAGAAAAATGTTCATAATTATAAATATTAGTAGGTGTGTTTGTCCCGTATTCATTCCATTATTAGTCATCCGATTGCGATGAAACTTGAACAGTTGTGCACGAAAAAATTTCTGAAGTATTAAAGCCACTATTAGGCACAGGTCTTCTCCAAAGAAGTGTTAAGGCCACCGAGCTGACACATATCTAATTAGCGGCCTTACACGTTTTCAGTGCATTTTATTAAACAAAAAAATATGTGCTCACGCGTATTATTCCGTCATGCATCCTGGAGACACTCGGTGTCCCTAACAATTTTGCTAAAAATATTTGTTACATTCTTGGAACTTTTTTAAAGTGGTTGATGAAAACACAGCTATGCGTTAAACACCGTGTAGCTCTAGGACGCTACAGTACCATTATAAAAAAAAACCATTCTCAGTTCGTGGTTCGAGTTCGTGGAATTACATCTATTTGCCTAGTTTTATTGAAATCAGTTACCGGAAAGTGCGCGAAACCGGATTCATTCTCTAGTTGCCACCCTTAGAGGGGGAATATTTTCTTCAAATGAAATGGGACCAATACAGAGGTACTCTCTTTCAAACATAAAAATAATCACCAAAATCGGTTTTCTAATAATTGTACACAAAAAATATATACAGTCCAATTGAGAATATAAAGGTCATTGTAGAACAGTCGACTTTGTGAAACTTATGATACTGAAATAATTAAAATTTATCCATAGTCGTTTTTTTATATCCGAAAAAGGATTAATCCTTTTATCCGCTGGTATCGATACAGCGAAGGTATTTCTATTATTATTATTATTAGTATTCACACTTTGTTGACATCAAAAACAATGATAAACATTTAATTATCACTGTTTTATATTATGATCCCACCATTTGGTTGGATCATTATATCATAACAAATTATAATCTTTCAGTCGGATCTGTGATTGAACTATTAATACTGAAATGTTATGTACCTTGGTAATCTGCTTCTGTGCTAATTTATACTAAAAACTAACTAATCAGTTATCGTATGGATGAGTTAAATAGATATCGTTAGAATTTGTAATCGTATCTCTATCATCCAAGTATAGTGATTAGATTTTAAATTAGATTTTGTACATCGCATAGTTAAAATTGATTGCCTGCAATGCGTAGAAACAAAAGTAATTGTTAATTACATTTAAGTCGCCCAGTTGTCAGTTATCGTATTTAAGATATTTTGGGGTCACGTTTTTATACAATTATTGTTTGGAGGTTTTTTTTCATGATACCAAGTAACGACACGAACAAGTCGTGCGCCCAGTTGCAGTGCAGTTACAGTGCCATCCAGGGTGGTCACCCTGAGACATAAGTTGAAAAGTCCCATGTGCCTATAATTTCACCAGCACCCTCATACTTGTTAAGACCGGAACGCGGTAATGCTCACGGTCATGCTATTTGACGGTTATATGTGCGACGTTGTGGTTGCCATAGAAAGTCACTAAGAGGTATTTTCTAAGATGATTGTTGCATTAAAGAAGTCGCTATGTTTTTTTTTAATATTTATATATATATAATATGTTTGTAGGCTCATAGTTGTCGATAATTTCATCATATTGAAAGCCAAGACTGGGATGGTACACTTTTGCTATATCATTATTAACTGATGTAGTGTGTCCATGGCAGTACTGTAACTTTACCTATTTCAGCCGCTAAGTAGTAAGTAATGTGAGCATCACTGCGTTCCGGTTTTGAAGAGTAAGTGTGGCGTAAATCTTTGCGATTTATGGCTCTAAGTAGCAATGCAATTTCCTTAACCACAACCCAGGAAGTGATCGACATAGCTCTTCGGATAAGCAAGCTGAAGTGGCAGTGGGCTGGACATATCTGCCGAAGAACCGACAACCGCTGGGGTAAACGAGTTCTTGAGTGGAGACCACGACTTGGCAAACGTAGTGTGGGACACCCTCCAGCCAGATGGAGTGACGATCTGCGGAAGATTGCTGGCAGGAAATGGATGCGTCAAGCCGAGAACAGGGCGAAATGGCGTGCATAGGGGAGGCCTATGTCCAGCAGTGGACTGCAATAGGCTGATGATGATGATGAACCCAGGAAGTTATCAACAAAGTGAAAGAAAAAGAAACGGGTACTCATCCCTGAAGCTATGTCGTCAGTACCACCGAGAAGAGTTGACCAGTGCGACGAGGACGGCTTAAAACGGTGGAAGGGAAAAAGATGAACGTAACCTCAATGGCACCAGCGACACCGATAAAGCTAATATACGTGTCACGGCTTCGTTACTCCACAAAATCTGCGGACATTGTAAAGTACATACGGGTGAAAATCAATGCTACCCTGAGAGACGAGCATTTAGGGTCCCGCCACTCGTGAATTCGTCTGTTGACCTTCATGATGGACGAGTTTTGGTCAAAGAGTATCATGTAAGTACCGATTTTCCAAGGCTCGCTACCGGATACCCACGTTGCGTCACACATCGCGGACAATACGTGTAAATAATTAGTAATTAGTGTTTTATTATATTGTTATGTATGTTAGAGTATGAAGTTTGTATGTATGAGTCCTTGTAACCTGAATATAAATAAATAAACAAAAATGCGATTGTTATGGATAGGGGTGTCGCTTACCACCAGATGTACTAGTTTGTCCCGTCACTTGATATAATTAAAAAAATCACAAGTATATATATGTGCAATGTCTCGATATGGGCACCTTCCATCGTTAGAAAACTAATGTATTCCTCCTTTACTCCTTAAAACAGTTTAAAGTCCAAATTATTAGCAACCGTTATAACCGTTCATTCATTACCACGTCAAAGGTATTCATTAAATTGACGAGCGCTTAAAACTAACCACGACTTCTGCTAAATGTTAATAGCCAAAGTTATAGTTGTATGTAACATTTATACTTTATGACTTTTTAAGGTCAATCTCTAATGAACAAGGTTTGCATCTAAATTTAAAGGTTAGTATGTATGTATGTAGGTATATGTGTGTTTTAAGTATGCCTGTGTGTAAGTATATATGCATACATATATATTATTACGCTTATATTCTATTGCGGTAGGTATACAATATGCACCTCCTTTTAGTGCGTTCCTTGCGTTAGAGTCTCCTGTAATTCGTAGTGAAATTTTAAATAAAATATATAAATATATTGACTAATAATTCCGTCTGGTATGCAATTTTAATATAAGGGCGTAATATTTTATTTAAAATTTCACTACGAACATGCATCATGGTCTACTTACATATATTATTTCTTATCGATGAATTATCCGTTTTGTATCTGTACTGAACAAAGCACAGGTAGTCATAGATATGACTTCAAAGTGATCGATAACAGATGAAAGGGCGCCGCCGTTTGATAATACAAAATCTAAAGTACCGACAGTTACGGTAGCCGGTATAAAACGTAATATTTTTACTGGAAACGGTTTGATGTTGCCGAAATGATAATGCTAAAAATACCTTTGAAAGTACAGTTTGATATTGATTTTTTCAGTTGACAGGATTGAGTGGTGGATTTCCTTCTGTACTATTGACGTTTTTTTATAAATTTTTTGTTGATTTATCTGGCGTATAACCTTGTGTAAAAAGATACAGAAGCAAGCAAAGAAAGTAATGCTAAAAATCTAATGCTTTAGAGAGAACTAATAATAATACATTACTTGACATATCTGTAATGTATTCTGTGACATGCAGATTAGTTACATTTTTTTTTATGATACGAAGTGACGGGACGAACACGTCTCGTTTGCCTGGTGGTAAACGACACTCACGACCTATAAATCACAAATATCTGAGGGGCACTGCCACTGCGCTCGTCGTGGTATCCTGAGACATAAACAGACAAGTTTCACGTGCCTGAAATTTCACCAGCACCCTGAACCCTTCAAAACCGAAACGCAGTAACGCTCATATTATAGCTTAGCGGCAGAAATAGGTAAGGTGGCAGTACTTCCCTGGACGAACTCCTTCAAAAGAGCTCTACTTCTCTAAAACCATAATGTTATTATTCAATTATCATTAATTAATTATCAATTATTGTTAAATTACCTGTATATTGCAATAACATGTAAATTAGCTTAGCATGGTCTTCTACACAGACATTTTAGGGCCAACCACCAGCCATTTTAAATCCTGTCGATTTTTGTACGCAATAATCTACATCAATCACGCACCATTATCAGAATTAAGACAGTAATAAAAATAACAACCATGACCAGTCTATTGTGACAGCTGTTATCAAAGCAGGCGTCTATCAACAATATTTAGTGCTTTGGTCTAAGTCAGAAGCATACCTATCACATGAAATAAACTGTATGTGGTGATATTACAGGCACATGGAACTTGTTAACTTAAGTCTCAAGTTGACGGGCACAATGGCAGTGTCTCTAAGATCTATGAGATTAAAAGCTCTGAGTGGTACTGCAGCTGTTATGGACAGGCGTGTCGCTTACCGCCAGGCGTACGACTTGTTCGTCCCATCGCTTGGTATTATAAAAAAAAAACACGAGGCGGTGGAGATGAATGGACAGAAGTAGGTAAGATCGCTTTTTGAAGAAGTAAGTGAGCTCCTAAAAAGTTAGAACTAGACCATTGGCCGAATCCAGACTATTGGCCGCGAAGCATTCACTGCTCAAACTAATGTTGCTTATCTAAAATGTCGGTATCCGGTATGAAATTTGGTTTAATTAATTATTGATACAAAACTCTAAAAAATACAAAGAAAAATTCATTTGACCCGACTGGACTCGAACCAGCGACTGTTGATTCAATATGGCTACTACTCTGCCAACTGAGCTAAGGATCAATTTTTTTTATTTTGTATGCATGTTACGCGATTACTCCAGCGTTTGTGAACCGGTTTCGGCCACTTTCCGGTAACCGATTTCAATAAAAACTTTACAAATAGATGTAATTCCACGTACATTTGACATCGGCGTTTTTAGTACTCTATACTGAGATTATTTATTCATCTAAATATCATGGTAGCAGAATAATGGTATTTAAAAAAAATAAAACATTTCGTATAATTTTTTAAACATGCTCCAAACACAATAAATTACACGTTGTAAAGCGTTTATATGATATCATCGCGAAGAAATCCAACACTGAACCCGAATGTTGAGAACTACTTTCTAATTTGAGTGTTTCAGGGTCTCAGGGTGGAGTCACCATATGAAAAAGGTTACACGTATAACTAACTATATTATATTATCGAGCTCTTAGGTTTTCGCGATTGTTACACATAGGAAATGAAACTTCATTGAATGTGTAAGTTTGACAAACCCCAGGTCCTTGCAAAAGACGTCCTCAACACGTTATGTACCCACGATGCTGCGAGAGGCCATTGAAATTAAAAACATCCTAATTTCAACAGGGAAGATGGTTTCTCCGTACTCCAGTATTTCCTCTAATGAAAAATCCCAAACAGACATAAGACTGTATTACTAATTAATATGTTTTAATTTATTCTAATTTCTATGGTTTGCATCAATATTAGACATAACTGGTTGAAGACTGTACCACCTCAGTCAACCGTGACCATGGGCCCTGTAAAGGGCCCGAAACGTCGGTTTGTTTTTAAAAAAACAAATATACGCGATTTAAATCCGGAAAAATAGTTTCATTTCCTATATATTATATTAGATAAAGAGCTGTATCAGTCCTCTGTCCTTGTACTACACTTAGTCAGTTGACGCTTATGACTTAAGCCTAGATCACACTGAATGTTAGCTGCTAATGTGTCGGTGTTGTAATGTAATGGAGACTCGGTGTAATCAGCGAAGTATTATATTTAGAAGTGCTTTTCAGACGCGATATCAGCCGTTAAGGCTTGGTTTGCACTTCAAACAATCATGTTTGATACGCCGTCTGGTAAAAGTAAACATATATATTTGCATACTCTAACTCTCTTCTATCTTTATTTGGAATCACTATATGTAATTATGTTTCGTCTGTGAAAAACAATTTGTAAGCTTTTTCTGAGATATACAAATATGCGCTTTCATATGCATACTTTTAGTAGCAACAGAGCTCCTTGTGAAAGAGTACGTACAGGGAACTATTGGCACCTCATCCATTTCTGACGCCAAGCTATATTGTGACCATTATAGGGTGACGGCCGCGGTGGCAGCCCCTCAGATCTTTACGATTTAAAGCTCTGAGTGGCACTTCAACTGCTATGGACTGGTATGTCGCTTACCAACACGCGCACGACTTGTTCGTCCCGCTACTTGGTGTCATAAAAAAAAACCAATCAAGTAACTCACATTGCACCCTTACAGCGATTCTTATTCGTATTCGTTCGAACGGCCGAAGCAAGGACAGGTGGGGTTATAGCTCTGAGAGCGCCTGTATGTGTTTGTGGTGTTTCTCTCCAGACTATGGCATATCTTTTGTCTTGTCCTGCGTGCCCCTACACCTGCACACGCGAGAACCTGTACAACGCCATTGTGTCAGTCTCTGAGTACCCTGCCTCACAAATATAAACATCAGAGTCGGCACGCGAAGAAGAAGAAGAAGAATAGTATATAATAACTTAAGTTTTACTGGTAATAGGCAGTAATTACACCGTCAGTTTTTTATGGTATTCAAGCCGGTAAACAATCCGATTGTCCATCTAATGGAAAGTGGCTACCGCCGTGTATTAACATTTCGCACCCCTAGGCATATAAGGCAACATCTGCAAAATGATAACATTTTATCATCTATGTTTAAAGATTCCACAAAAGAAATTGGTTGATAAGTTTTTATGCTTAAATAGGAGCGGTATAAAATTTCACATTTACGTAGTTTGTTTTGTGTAGTTCGTATTATTTTTTTATGTGATAAAATCACTTTTGACGTATGATCGCATGAGGCTTTATATATACCAAGGGTATGATTTGCAACACTAAGAAGTAACCTCGATATCGAGAATACGTTACCTTTTTTTTTACCTGCCGTGCGACAACACATTTATGTCTAATTGCAATAAACTTACGTATGTTTTAAGCCAATGCTTAAATTGATAAGATATTTTTAACACAGTGTATTAAGAGCGTCGTTTGCATTACAAGCATTGATTTAAGACACTTAAGTTTAATGCAAGTGGACATAAGTCTCCTATGTTAATAATTGTGCTGGCAATCACGGAATGTAACAGTAATCTTAACAGTCGGTGTTGGTTGGTGCCACCTACCCAAGTGACACATGCACAGATAAATCGATCTTTTTTTATATACTACTAAGTGACGGGACGCACAGGTCGTGTGTCTGGTAGTAAGCGACACGCTTGTCCCAAATAGTTGCATAGCCACTCAGAGCTTTAAATCACAAAGATCTGACGGGCACTGCCACTGCGCCCTACACCCTGAGACATAAATTAACAAGTCCTATATGCCTGTAATTTCACCAGCACCCTTACCATTCGAAACTGGAACGCGGTAATGTTCACATTACCGCTTGGCGGCAGAAATAGGTAAGGTGGCAGTACTTCACTGGACTAACTCTTTCACAAGGAGCTGTATACTGCTACTAAAATCATACCAGTGACAATCATACCTGAGACGTAGTGATTACGTAAAAACAAATCATTACAGTGTAGGCTAGTAGAAAAGAATGTATCAATTTTATCAGCCTTATTGCCAATCTTAATTAACCCTGCTATTCGAGAGGTTAAACAAAATGGCAATAATTAGATACTTGTATGGTGAATTCCAGGCTTATCAGTGTGACGCTAATTCACAGTGACGGCACCTTTCACACCGTGATATAATTAAAAACAGGCATTATTTTGGAAAGGCTTTATGTTTTTAGCTACTGATTTTTTATTTCACCGGAGTCAAAAAAACAGTATATTAATATCTGTTGACTTCAAGCTGTCTTTCGCGTTAACTGGCACCGCTTGCATGAACTGCTGAATTTTGTTCTCGGGATCATATTTTTTGAGAAACAAATCATAATCTTCCGGGTGTTGGAGTTGGAGATGCTGTATATAGCGTTTCGCATCAGAATGTTGCGTTTCAGTACATAGAGAGCATAGGTATTTTATGCTCTTCGCAATTACTCCTGGAAAATCAAACGCGTAAAGTTAGAAATCAATTCTAAGCAATTGAAAGGAAGTAAGCTTATTCTGAGCTTGCAAGTAGAACTAAAATTGTATAAAATTTTTTACAAATAATTTCAACAGCTCATCTACTCTGGCTATTAAATTTAGTCTGGTCAGTGACCTTAACATAGTAACAGGCTTGCGTAAGCTAAAAGATTGTCTCTAGTTATGGGTTCCTCACTGTTGTATCCTTCTTTTGATATTTCAGATCAATTTCGCTCTTCTTGGTCACGGGTTGACTGCCAAGCTGTAGTTAAATCGTGTTTATCTTACTACCCTTATCGCTATTTCTTGTGGTATTATCATTGTTGCCTACTATTTCTTCACACATTTTAGTATCTACACGTGAAACTGAATTGGAACAGTCCGGTACAGTGTAGATAGATATGTTTTTACCCAAAGTTGTCAACTGATGCTTGCCAGTGTACCTGTAACTCCACTCCGAATTATAAGGGGAATAATAGAATAGTCAACCATGTTAAAAAATCTGTGAATAATAATTTTGACACAGATTATATGATATGATAACTAAATTAAATTATTACGTAGGAAATAAAACTATTTTTCCGGATTGAAATCGCGTATATTTGTTTTTTCAAACAAACCGACGTTTCGGGTCCTTTACAGGTCCCATGGTCACGGTTGAACGTCGGTTTGTTTGAAAAAACAAATATACGCGATTTAAATCCGGAAAAATAGTTTTATTTCCCATGTGTAACAATCGCGAAAACCTAAGAACTCGATAAATTATTACGATTAAAAAAAATACGAATATTCACGTAAATGTCATGTAAACTGACGATGAGTAGTATACGATTGTCCTACATTTTACCCACTGTTCAATTACTCTGAACAAGCTCAAAATTTATATTATTTGGCATACCGAAAAAACGTGCATTTGCATGTTCATATTATAGTGATATAATATGAACATGCAAATGCAAATAATTTACAAGGTCCGCGGGATGCGGGATAGGAGATGCTTTTTACATATCATCATCACAACATAATTTCAAGAACTTTCATTTACAGTTCGATATGAAAGATCATGTTATGTCTGCTGAAGTTATAGTAGATATTGATTTACATATTTACGTTTGACTGCTTTGCCACGTTCAGTATTGCAAGGACCTCTGTCAAGGAAGCAGTCAGTAATTTCTTGAACAAGCGTTTCGTTCTTGATAAAATTATCAAATTCTGTGGGGATGTAGATGTTTTGCGACTCAGATTTTCGATGAGACTGATGTTGGGCTAACATTCTTGCAGGTTTCTTTGTAGGTGACTTCGATGAAGGTTTAGTTGTGGTTTTTGCTTTTGAAGGTGCTTTAGGTACAGCTATTTTTTTTGGATGCGCTGTTGTTGTTGCAACTACTTTCCTTCCAGGCACTGCTGTTGTTGTAGCAGCTTTTTCAGCAGCTGCAGTTGTTGTTGATGGCGCTGTTGAAGTTACGGAAGCTTTTTCCGTCGTCGTTGCGGCTGTTGGACAGAATAATTTACATTGTTTAAGTGCAGTTGTCTTCATTGAAAATTAAACACGTAGGAGATTGCACCGCTATCAACATCATTATGGGTGCGACCTATCTAAAAAATAGTTTTACTGTGGTCTTACTAACTTGCAGATTAAGTTTTCAGAAAATTACTTAATCAGTTTCTGTTAATCTTATGATTATCATCTTTAGTTGTTATGATTATTAGTTTTTACTAAAAAAATATTTTTATATGTTTTTATGTAATTGCTGACTTTTAGTGTTATGTTTTAAATCCATGCTTACCATTAGTTATAGCGCTGTATGCTATCAAAGAAACTATGAAGAAGGGTAGATAATTCATGACGAATTATGCTACGCGACCTGAAAATAGTCAACATATAAATTTTTACAGCAAATACTGTTATTTTTTATGAAATGCTCTACTACAAGATTACTGTCTGCGATCCTTTAAATAATTTAATTCTGAGTTCATACAAAATAATAAAAAAGGAAAATTAAATTAAATAAAAATAATTGAAGTGGAGAATTTTATTTAAGACTATTTCAGGTTGCGTACGTTGTGTGCTTTAAAATCTCTCTAGAAAAATCTCTCTGAAAGAACTAACTAGACAATATTACCTAACAGATTTAAAACATCTGCCGTATGTTAAGAAATATTTGATAGAAATGTTTACTTACAGAAGCGTTTATTGTCCAGAAGTGTTAAATTTACTTTGGATATAATTTTTAATTTGGTAACATTACCGCAATCAAACTCCTCTTGTATTTTATTGCCTGTTAATAATGTTTGAATTAATTGAAACCAGTTAGAAATAATTAAGATTTTAATTAAGTTTAAAAGTGTGAAGTGTGTTATGTTTGAAATTTTGTTTGTTTATTTGAGTTATGTTTTTGTTTTGAGTATTTTGAGATTTAATATTTTTTTTATTGTCACTGGTATGAGTTTTGTAGCAGTAGAGCTCCTTGTGAAAGAGTTCGTCCAGGGAAGTACTGCCACCTTACCCTATTCCTGCTGCCAAGCAATAATGTGAGCATACTGCATTCCGGTTTTGAAGGTGCTAGTGAAATTACCGGCACTTACAACACTTATCAACTTATGTCTCAGGGTGACAGGCGCAGTAGGAATACCCTTCAGATCTTTGCGATTTAAAGCTCTGAGTGACACTGTAACTGTTATGGACAGGCATCTAGCTTTCCACCACACTCAACGTCATTTGATATTATGCAAAAATTAAATAAAATATTATTTTTATGAGACGAAAACTCTTGTGGCTATAACGCTCCTTGAGATATTAATCAATCGTAGTTATTTTTTTCATAGTTCTACTCATTTTTGTATATAATACAAATATCAGTCTCGGTGTAATAAGGCCACATGTACAAAATAACAACTTAACGAGGTGAGTCACCGGAGGCGAAGCGGAAAAAACTGTTTTGCTAAATCAAATGGTTTACGTATTTACTATTAAATAACGGTCTTACAAAAATATACTATACACCTAAGGACATTGTCTAAAAATGTGCTAATTTATTATACGATGGGATATACTTTACCCGATTATATGAAATCCTGAAAACCGGCTAAAATAAAAGTTTAAACCGTTAATTTTTATATTTCTCTTTAACTTCTGCTAAATTTTGGTTTTCAATTGAAGCAATTCTAAAATTTTGGCTGAATGTGAATTTAATGACAATTCACATTCAGCCCAAAATTTTAGAATTGCCCGACATTTAACGACACGCCGCGCCGCCCGTTGTCCCGTCAGTCGCCATCGGGCGCTGGTCAGTGCACACACGCGTGTGTATACATGCACACACTCATAGCCTCGAACCGGGGAAACCCTATGTCGCGGGTACCATGGTTGGACACACACAGACAACCACAAACTCACGAGAGATATATAAATGTAAGCCATGCAAATATTTCTCGCGCCCCGGGAATCGAACCCGAAACTTCTGCGTGCCAAATCAGCATGGTAACCGTTCGGCCACTGAGGCAGTTTATTTCTAATAGTTCGGCATTGTTGGATGTGTGTTTTAATTTTCTCCGTCTGTTCTTATTTTATTCATATTAATTTTCAGCGCGTGGATTGCGGTACGCGAAGTTGGCCCCCACACATCACCTCCTAAAATCTAGGCTCGCATTCAAATACCTTACATCAACGAACGAAATTACTTAAATAAGACAGGCTAACGGTTGCATGTATTACATGTGTTCGAAAAAGAGTGAATATCTACATTTCATTGCACGCGACTACACTAAACATAATTTATGTCAAGACGGCCAGCAAAAGCACAATGGCAAGCTAGTATGACCACCAATAAACGGCCTAAAATTTCACATGTAATATTGTACATAATTTTTACATGTAGTTCGTATTATTTTATTGTGATAAAAGCATTATTGACGTGTGATCACATGCGGCTTTATTATATTCATTATACCAAAGGTACAAATATTTGAAGAATTTCGGGTTCGGAATCACGTGGTTCAAAACAATCTGAGATCGGCTAGTATTTACGATGTTACATCACTTGGCCCATAAAAGTAAACGAGCGAGCGAGCCCTCTCTGAGCCTGCGGACGTGCGTAACACCAAGTTGCCCTACCATCTGCTGTCGCACCATTCTGTTCAGTGCATTTTGAACGGTCGATTTCTAGGATACAACTAAAATAATTAAACATTTTCTTTCTCCGTTTCAAATTAAAAAAAAATGTGGCTTTATTAAGCCACATCTACAAAATGAAATGTGGCCTTATTAGGAGATCCTCATAAGGCCAAAGAGCCAAAAGTTGTCGTTTTGCATCTGCACAACTTTTCAGGATTAGATCAGGATAGTTTTAAAGATTCTGCAAACGAAATTAGTCATTAACTTTTATCCTTAAATAAGAGAGTCATAAAATTTGATATATTTTGTTTCACGAAGTTTGTATTCTTTTCGGCTCGATATCCCCTAATTATGTCATAGCTTTTTTTTGTGGCTTTATTATTATTATTATTATTTTATTAAAAACTAAGTGCGAAAACAATTTGACTTCCATCTCACTTGATGGAAAGACAATGAAGTCGACGATGGAGCATGCACACCTAAATAATGCCTATTCACTCTCGCCTTGAAAGGTCCAAGTTGTAATATTTAGGGAACAAGTCTGCAGGCAGAGAATTCCACTCCATAGCCGTTCGCCATATAAATGTGGAAGCGACACGCTTCGTGCGAATTCTTGGAATATGCACAACAGGGATGGGACCCCAGCCTACGACTGGTCCCCCGATGATGGAAAGGGGAAGGCGGAATTAATGCGTGTAATTTCCTCGCACTCTCCGTGATATATATCCTGTAAAATACCGATAAGCAGGTAACTTTACGGCGGCGTTCAAGTCTTTGCAGCATCGCCTCTGCTAATTCTGAGTCACTTATAAGCCTCCTGTCACGCTTGTCAATTGCATCCAAGGTTATAATGGCTAATGGCTAGGGCCACTATTATCGAATTTTCAACTATAATGCCACTTTAAGGTAAACTTTAAGGTACATTATCTTCGTCACCTAAAAATCCTCTGCTAAGCCTTTCCTTCAGTGGGCGCTGGGTCTTATAGTGCATAGATATAGGTACTCGGGTATCTCGACTTCATCATATCGTTGGATTTTTCAGTCAACTCATGTCTCCGTCTGGTCGTCATCACTGCTCATCACCATTACCGTTTTTTATTAAAGGTTTTGATTAAAAAAAACCATATGAGTAGTAGTTTTTACTCAAAGAGGATAAAAGAAAAAGAAAAGATTTAAGAAAACCAATTTTAATTTCGATATCTCTTGGTCTTCAAAATTTGTAGACAGACAAACAGATAAATAAGTAAACATTTCTTCGCTAATATTGCACGGGTACTGTCAAGAGCACATAAAATTTGACACTTTGGTATTCATCAATTTAAATATTAAGTGACATACTTGACGTGCTCTTGACCTTGTACACAAGTAAAACACATTTCACGGTTGCAGGGTGCAGCCAGTGAATAGCTATAGAAGACGGAAAATCAGCAAAGATGGGTCTTAATTTTAATATATTTAATGTTTCGCTTATACAATGGTGTACGTGTTTTGTGGATAAATATAATTTTTTGTTTTTTTATTTCTTTCAATTTGTATCAAAGCAATGAAACAGCGCTAACTTAGCATATGTCTAAGTTATCTAAGGTGCTGGTTGGAAATTTCATTCATAAAGACAATCGAAAAATAAATATTTGCTCATTTTTTTGGTTCAAGACGTGCCTTTCTCTTAATACAACATTGAACCTTATGTACTTGAACTAAAGACGGTTGTGGAAAGGTCTGCAAGGGTTTGTAAATAAAGCCAAAGTATACAAACCAAATATCGTGTGCAGACGCCACCAACGACCACCCAAGTTGATGTTTTTGCACGAAGCGTTGGTTGACAAGATTATTTTTAAAATTAACTGAAACTAAAAGTAAATAAAAATATATAAATGTAAATTTAAATTTCGTAAAAATACTATTGCGTAAAGCGTGTAATTGCATCAATGTAAACTTTTTAAATTTAGTTATAGTTTACCATGAATAAATAGAATAAAATAAATAAAATGTGCGTATTTTATTGTACCCGTTTTAACAGAATAAAATAGCATAGGTATTTCGTGTATTTATTACCCCGCATATTAACGAAGTAAGTTAAAAAACATTACATAAATTTTAATTTAGCATTGCATTGCACTGCCGTGCTTGTTTGAAATCATTATACTTAGTCATATTGTTCATATCGTAAGCACGGCAGCATAATAAATTAATTAATTATAATTGCCATCATTGATTCTACTAACTTAGCCCATAAGATTATAGTTGCTAACAAATATTTAATTAAAATGTGCGTAATTTTTTTTAAATTCATTATAGAGTTCCTAAATGTCACCGACTCAGAAACAAATAAATTTCCATAAAACAAGTCCAAATACAAATTCTTTTTTCTAAATTTCTAAGATGTTATAACATTAAAAAAAATCATGTTAAACGTTTCCCCAGAAAAATAGTAAATTCGTTGTATTTACAGTTATTTATTTCCACATGTGCTATTTATCGTACATGAAAAAATACTGTCATAACTCAAAAATCATGGAATTGAGAAAACGCGATTAGAAAGTTCAAAAAAATTACTGAATAGATTTTATTGCGAAAAATTGCATTTGTTCTTATTTATACATAATATTTATTTGTCTACTTATCAATTATAATTATAATTACTATATAAAATTTACTGGTTCAGTAATTTTTAAGTTTTTAAGTTATAAGAGTATTTGGTTTCATGTGCCATATAGTATTGAATAAAAAATCAATCGACCAGACGCTTAGGCGTTTCATTCTTTGGTAGGCACGCATCACGGCGAGATACTCTTCTGAAGTATCTTAACGCCAAGGAAGCTGTTGTACTTTGAGCACAATTAACAATACAAAATGTTTCAAATCTTGCCACCTATTCTCGACCATTTCAAGTGACGACATAGCTACTAAGCTTTAAGCCGTTGATAAAAAAAAAACACTTTCACACTCGATTGGACTAAGAAGTGGGGCGACACTATTTTTAAAAACATTCGTCACTCTACACACCGCATTTGACACTCGACATTCTTTTTTTTATTGGTTTGATTCTGGCTTAATGGTTGACGCAATTTCATGCAATTTTGATTTCAATTGAACGCTACTTACGTACGCAGACCACACATATTGCTCTTTTATTTCCAATGATAGACGTCAAGCATCCTTTTCCTAGTAATACTCGTCGGGATTAATAAATTGTGCTTTTAAACTGTCAATGTATGGTTTTCGTATTGCACAATTGTCGATTTCGATGTTTGTTATGATTGTGTGAACTTAGAGAGCTTACAATGAATCAATTAAATAAAAAAATCATGAGTATATTTGGAATGTAGGTATTGGATGAATTCTAAGTTCAGTGTTGTACACTAACTGAATGTTGTGTACAATTATAATTGGGAATCGTATTTATAACGTTATATTATGTAACAGTTCGAATTGTTATTTGTAGACTGTAGTCTGTAATTGTGCAATATTAAGTAGAATAAATTAAATTGGTATTGAAATTAAAATTATGCAGTAAAATCATATTGTGGTGAGTTACAACCCATTAATATTTTTTTATGATACCAGACGTACCAGTCGTGCACCTGATGGTAAGCGACACGCCTGTCCTTAGCAGTTGCAGTGCCGCTCTGAGCTTTCAACCGCAACAATTGAGAAGAAGAGGAGTACTGTCAGAGAACCGGTCAACTTCAGTCATAAGTTGACAAATCCCATGTGCCCGAAATTTCACCTGCACCCTTATATAATAAATACATATTAAACATAATAAATAAAAATAGTGTGTTAGGAAATCACACCGATTACCTGGTCTTAGTAATTTGTAGGAACTTGTGACACACCCTTCACACTCCGAACTATTGGGGTGAAGTTTTATTTTGAGCGCACATAGTACAACTCAGAGATTATCTAAAAAATAATTTAAATGTTTAAAAATAATTTCGTCCACAATTTATTTTAAAAATGTTGGAAATCACTAAAAAAACGATAATTTTCAGAATAATTTTCTTCGCCTACTTTCGGTGGCAATGTGTTGTTATTTAATTGCTTGAGTATATTATCGTCAAAATTATCAAACAATATTTAAGGATACCATAATCGAAAGTTAAATTCATGATAATAATCCAGAACACTTAAATTTAAAAAAAATTGCCACCGAAATTAGGTAGAAAACATTAACCTGGAAATTACTCAAAACACCTTCCAGATACTTTTGGAATAAAACGGATGACATATTCAAACAAAGATATATCAAGAGCTTCACAGAACATATATACATATAATTAAAGATTTTTGGGAAACGACAACGCTCATACTACTTTTGCATTGTGGAAATAACAGTATAATATTCAAAATCCCCAAATATAATAGTCAAGGCATGATAAATACTATAAATAAATCCGCCATATCGAGATGAAATCACGACAATCTCTTCCACCAATTCCGAGTTCCTTTGTGTCGACAGCGAACTAAAAGTGACAATTGCCTTCGGTACATGTCAAATAAAAATGTCCTGCAGTTTTCAATTGCAATGTTATCTTTCAGTTACTCTATATATTCCAACTCTAATATGGACTTTGTCGCTGAAGCCATAGGAAAGTAGGCGAGTTTTTATCAACGGCAAATGTGAGGTGGGTAGTTTGGTGTTTGTGTACACAGGATCCCTTGTTTGAACAACAAATTAGTTCCATTATACGCTTATAAACAGTGAGGAAGTATCATAGTGACAATGTGCCGAGGGTGCTGTGCCTGAAAATTGGGCACCAAATTTGTAAAAGACTACGCTTCACCGTATAATTAAAACTCTTTGTACACGGATGTACGTATCACATGTAAGTAAATTAAAATAACCGTAGCAAATAATTTTCATCTATCCTACTTTGGTTAAACGTTTGAAAATAACTTTTGTAAATTTTAAATTAAATTTTGTATATAAAATCCGAGAAACTCAGAGGCGGCAGGTCAAACCATAAGGCTACCAAAGCTAAGGTATTAATATAACTATCTTACGAGTTACAGCGAATATTTTGTTCATCCGAACCATCACAATCAGGCGAACTAATATCCGTACAAGAAGTTATGTATTTAACAATTTTGCATTTTTGCCCCATAAAAACTGGCGCACGCACCCAAAAGCGCAGACATCGGCGTCTCTAAACTATTTTAAAAGAATAGAGAACAAGGCATTCAACAATACGGGGTTATAAACATCCATTCTACCCTATAATAAAGCAATAGGCTCCTACTGTTGCGTACCATTGTGCACTTCCGAATTCTAAAGATTGTAGCTAAAACAAATTAGCGGCCTCAAGCAAAGAAAACGATGGAAATCGAAAAATCGCTATCTTTATTGCCAGGTTTTGCCAAGTAAAAGGCTAAAGATTGCGTCAAATTGTAAAATGCTTTATGGACGGCAAAAGAGAAATGTTAATTGAGCAAAACTCTAAGGATTTTGGTGAAATAAAAATAGCAAATACAACTTTTAAAAGGTGTTTTTTGTTTGAGATTTTTTTATATTTTTCACTATATTATTTGGAACAGTTTCCTATACCTATGTATTGCCTACAATTAAGTAGTCGGCCCAATAATTATGATAAAAGTACATAACTAATTTCTCTACAAATGCTATCGATATAATATGTCCACTGTTTCTAACTTATTCAAACCATTTTTTTCGCGTCTTTGCAATAGTTACACATTGGAAATGAAACTATTTTCTGATCGGAATCGCGTATATTTGTTTTTTTGAAACAAACCAAAATCAGCTATGTGAAACGTTCGTTTGTTTGAATTGACTTACAAATAAATGGACGACGGGTCTAATACAAAAACCACGAAAAAAATGTCCCAAGTCAACCTATTCGAAATTAAAATTGTTATGTCATCGCAGTATCGCGCTGTCCGTAGAACAAATGAAGACTAAAGCGGAGTGTTGCGCTCTGTACACGATTTTAGCGCCTTACAAGTGCGGACACTTTTTAGCGCGGACCCGACGTCCATATAATTGTAAGTCAATGGTTTGAAAAGACAAATATACTCGCGTATATTTGTCTTTTCTTGTCTTATATTCGAAAAATACTTTCATTTCCTATACATTGATGTTTTTCTATAGAGTGCCTACTGTCCATCGAAACCGATTTTGTTAACGGATTGAAAAGGATTTTGTTATTCCGTTTAAGGACTTTGTTCTAATGTTTAACGTAGATTTTCTATGAATACTTTCAATAGTTAATTAATGAAATTCACAGGTCTAATAAACATATCAACAATGTTTATAATAAGTAAATTCATAATATGCTGTAATTTATTCCAAAAAAAAAAAAATGTTTTAATGCTTACTTTTTTTCTTAACTAGAAATTATTATTTTGGCAGCTGGCCTCATGGCCGGCGTAAGTTTATTTTACAGATCGAAATACGAAACCTGTTTATCTTCCCTATATTTTTTAAACAAGCTTCAAGTACATTTATACGATATCAGCAACGTCTAATATTGTCATTGTGACGTCATCACTTCATTGTTACAGTATGTACATCTAAGGACAAATAAAATATATTTTCAATTTCTAACCTGAGGATCTCCTCATAAACATTGTAGTGTTACCTACCTGATATTACGTTTTACAATATTCCCTAATATCGTACCCATTTCTTCGTCCACGTGCTTTCGGCTCCTTTACAGTTAGAAAGTATTTCATTTCGGTAATATTTGTTTACAGTCTTTACAAAAGGTTTATAACCGGCTACTTTCTTTCCGTTACTCTAATTACAGTCTTTGAAAGCACCGACTGTGTTGGCGTTCGTAACTGTATTATTTGATGTAAACAAAGCAAGTACATGAAATGTTTTCTATCTGTTGTTGGGTAGATAACATAAACAAAAGATTATGTGATTTGAAACTTCCGAATAGGGTACAATGTTGAATTTGCTTTTTATTAGAAACAACATGTGTGATCTTAAGGTGAAGAGTGAAAATATGGAACTGTTTTAAAATAAGACTGCACTAGTTTTTAACTTTATTATATTTGACTCGGTGGGTTGAATTGTATAATAATTTACTGTTTCTACTGTCGTTGAAAGTTCGCAATGCGGTATATTTTTTATTCATACCAGTGATGGCTTGACAAGGTGAGAATACTCACAATCTCTTCTGTCTATGGATGGCATGCACTACATTGTCACCGCGTTGAAAAGATTTGTCAATCGGGGTAAGGCACTTGCCGATTGCTGCCCAGAGTGCGCCGGATGGACAGGGAAGGAATGTTACATCATGCGGGGAGGCTCTTTTCGTATACCCCTCTTGGTAATCTATTACCCGAACCGACAGGACGTGTATACGCGGGTATCGAAGTAATATATAAAATGTTTTTAAATTGCTCTATATAACTTATCCCTGTGACCAACGGACGTCGCAATACCTCTTTGCCTCCGTGCCTCCGTGGCCTAACGGGTACCATGTTCCATTGCCACGCAGAGGTCCCGGGTTCGATTCCTGAGCCGGAAGAAATATTTGTATGGCCTACATTTATTTCTCTCGTGAGTTTGGTTGTAATTTGTGGTTGTCTATGTGTGTGTCCATGGCACCCGCGATACAGGGTTTCCCTAGTGCGGGGCTATGAGTGTGTACGCGTAAAAAAAGATCTTTCTATTCTTATTTAAAAAAGAAGGAAGTTTTCGAATTCGACTGTATTTTTTTTGTATTTTTATGTTACGCGATAACTTGTGAACCGATTTTGATGATTCTTTTTTTGTTGAAAAGAGGATACCTCAGTATTGGTCCCATTCAAATCCGAAGAAAACATTCCACATCTGAGGGTGGCAAACTTGGGGATGAACCCGGTTTCGCGCACTTTCTGGTAACCGATTTCATTAAAACTTGGCAAATAGATATATTCCACGAACTTGTGAGGTCGGATTTTTTGAATATTTTTTCGCAAACAATAAAGATGAACAAATGTGTATTGATGTCATTGACATGGAACAAACCTTCTTAGATCATATTCTCAGTATCTCACCTCATATTCTCAGAGGCATCTGCCTTAGGAATAGTAGTTTCTATGTATAATTTAATTACCAAAGTAATAAAAATCTTTTGATAGCTTCTCAATGTGAGTAAACTAAATGTTGAATGATTAAGTAGAACCAAATACTGGAGTGGAAGTCGCAAAGAAACGTTCTGCTTCTTGCTGGTTACGCAGATTGCGACGTAACAAAATATAGGACCACATTGGTGGCTCGGCTGTTAGCTATTTGGACGCTAGATGAGAAACAGTTCCTAGTAGAAACATGATTTTCTAATCTGGTTTCGATGTGAATGTTATGGATTGTGGTACAAAAGTTAAAATATTTTTTTATGATATCAAGAGACGGTACGAGCAAGTCGTGCGCGTGGTGGTAAGTGACACGGCTGTCCATGACAGCTGCAGTACCATTCACAGTTTTAAATATCAAAGATCTGAGTGCACCACTACGCCCGTCACACTGAGACGCAAATTGACAAGTTTCATGTGACTGTAATTTCACCAGCACCCTTAGCCTTCAAAACCGGAACGCAGTAATGTTCACATTATCGCTTGGCGGCAGAAATAGGTAAGGTGTTAGTTTTCCTTGGGCGTACTCTTTAACATGAAGCTCTACTGCAGTTAGATTCCACAAGAGAGTCGCTGCTAGTAATTATCTTTACTTTTCACACTACCGAGTCCAAGGTAAGTGGTATCGGGCAGATATATAATGCGTATTTCGAGGTAATTCTATTATATGCTCTGCGTAAATCACGTACAAAAATGTTGACATAGTGATCGTAGTTTTTGTTTATTGCGGTCATCAAAAAGCAAACGGCTTTAATGGCTATTTAAAAATATTTTAACAAAGCTGAAAAAAGAACCGTTCAAACCTTTTCGCAATCCTTTTGCTAAAACGTCATTTAAAACTGAACTCAAATAAATTAAAACTAAAACTAAAATAGCCTTTATAGATTGTAAAAGTTTTTTAAAAGTTCGCAACGGGTTATAACGGGATTGTAAAAACTTTTATAACCAAAGGGTTTGCCAAAAAAAGGAATGGCTTGCAATTAAATCGCATAACTGTTGGCAATATTGCCATTAGAAGTCCGCAAGGTTGTCTAATAGTTACCGAAAAAGGAAAATCAACTTTCAAACAAATTTCAGACAACCCACCGTACATAATGTAAGACCTTACAGTCGAATATTGTCTCCCATTCTTTTACTCATTGCTGTGAAGTGGTTAACAGTTAAACATTTACCCTTTTACTACAGTTGGAACTGTTCCTTTACAATTTCTTGAAAGACACCGCTATGTCAAAGAGTTGCATTTATTTGGGCCTTTAGTAACAATGTTATTGACAGGCTTTTGTACCGTTTGCGCGAAACGGTGTGACCATAAATTCTATTTTGCCTCCTCATTGTGTGAGAAAGGGTAATTAGGATGTAAAAGTGAAATTCTCAAAGCTTTATACTGCATTTGCAATGGTCTATTGGATCTATTCTATCTTCATAATAAGGGAAAGAGTTGTTATTTATTAACTTTCACTTTGGTTATACATGATTTTCTCACTTGAATCATATTCTTAAAAATAAATATCGGTCATTGAAAATTCTACGTCGTCCTGTGTACTGTCTTGAATAAAATTTCTTAAATTTCTAGCTTATGCTTCTATCTTCATCATCATTTCAACCAAAAAACATGCACTGCTGGATATATAAAAAATAAAAACTATGTAAATCATGTTTATTTAGTATAACCAAACTTACTTTGGATAGAAATATACTTAAGTAAATTACAAGTCATATGCGTAAGTATGTATTTGGTAATTTTTTGGTGAAATTTAGAATATGATTAAACGATTTTTTCGCAATTTTAAAGATATTTCTAAATGAATGACACGATTTAAAAATGTATGCTCAGTTGGATCAAATAAGCAGTATTTTGCAATTATGGTCTATCAGCTTATTCCGCCCGCCCCTTTTTGCCATCGGACATCCACACATACAGCGAGATATTAACCCTACATGATTGATATTATTACTTTAAGGCGTAGTAAGCGCTTTTCGTCATCTTTTACTGTGCGCACAGAATCAGGAATGGAATTTCCTGCCTGCGACTGTATGTACGAGCACATACAACTCGAGTATCTTCAAGGTGCTAATGCATAGGTATCTTCTAGGCGAGTTCGCTCCATCTTAGACCCTGTCTTTGCTCCAAGGTCTAGGTACTGATCAAGAGCAAGTGAATGAACTTTAAAAAAATAGCGTACAAACAATTTTTTTTTTTCAAAAAATATACTAAGTGTGAGTGTGAGAGACTTTAAAGTTACGTGTTTTTTTCAACATATAAAAGCGAAACCCTGCATTATTAAAGCTTAGAAAAAAACACTTTTTAACGTTTTGTACAGAACAAACTATTCGTTGAAAGTAACAGTAATTGACTACTATGGAAGTCTGCTCCTATAAAATGCTCCACTTTTAAAATATTTATTGGTTCCCATAAAGAAACGTTAGAAAAAACGTTCCACAGTAACGTTGTATAACGGAGTTTAGAATTGTGAGTGACAAGTTACAAACGCTTTGAATATTGTTCTAAGAAATGGAAACCGAAATTTTGACAAACTGCGGTGTTTAATCCGGCGTGACTTGCGACAATGGAGCGTGGGGATGTAAGCGTGCCTTCGTGTTTTGGCCGTTTCAATAAGTTATTGAAAAGAATCGTCACCAAAGTAATAATTGGTATAATAGACGCGTAACTGTAGCCTGGCGGGGATTCCATACAGCCGAGATGAATATTCGTACGTACACTTTTAAGTTTAAGTTCTTTGGAACACATTGGCATAGACAATGCTTTTAGCATTTCAAGGTCTTTATGATTGATTCGGAACGGTTTATAAGCCGCACTCTGTTTGTTCTTCTTCTTCTTCCTGTCCTTATCCCACGCTAAGTGGGGTCGGCACAACATGTATTTTTCTTCCACTCTCCCCTCCCCTATCAGTTTCCATGCTCACACCTTTCTTATCCATGTCATCTTTCATACGATCCTTCCATCTTTTGTTTTGCCTACCTTTCCCCTTATATCTACATTCATACCTAACACTCTTCTCGTCACATGACATAAAACGCACTCTATTTATTTTCAAATTATCTTAAAAAAATTAGTAAGGTTCGCTAGTTCGTTCCGTGGCTTAGTTGACATATAGCGTTTGGCACGGTTTCTCTTCATCTTTGTAATAATAATGTTTGTATTAGGTTTAAACGATTTTTTTTTCGTCAGCTGTTTCCCACGGATCGAAGGGATTTCCTTAGTACTGTTCGATCTCTATATGGATAATAAACAAATACTTTAGTATGTATAATGTACTCGTACTTTCCACGTTTCTTTCTTTCACACAAAATATGTTGAGAAGTCGTCTAAAAGCACAGACACTTATATTATCCTTAAAAACGTCAAAGTTGTGACGCATGTGCAAGTCATTTGTCGCCTGTGTATCACAGTAGCGGAATCCATCTCGAAAATTACTGTATCGTAAAAAATACATTCCCAAAACTGCTAAGGACACACGCAAATTTAACAAAAACGAACAGCCACATGTGCCAGATTTGAAATATGACACGTGTGCCTGTCATTCGGTAGTTTTGATACAAACCGACAGATATTAGCGAAACGTCAAATGTGGGATCATGTGTATGAAGCAAATTGAACGTGAAAACCAATGAAAAATTGACAGATACATTATTTTGGAAGTCTCTAGTTGTCCGTAATGCACATATTAATAAAAACACAAAATACGGAACAGAGAAAGTTTATTTTCATAGTTACAATTAAACACAAAAAAGTGCGTGACGCGGACATCGAATCAATTCGCAGCCCGTTTTTAGTATAAATTTGAAAGGTTGAAAAAAAAAACTAAATTTGGATGTACCGTCAATACAAGTAAAAATATCTAATACGAAAACAAATGATATTGTAAAAGCAAATGATTTTGTCCGTAATATTTTAATTATTGTCAATACTATTTCGTATTGCTAACACTAACTGAACCTATGTTAAATCATCTTCCTTTAAAGGACCCGTACAGAAAAATAAATATATCATTAATGAATTTCTACACCCACGCACAGGTATATTGAGGGGAGAAATTACTAGTACATTTATAGTAAAAAAAAATACGTAGAAATTTCCTTCCATGGATGAGCATACCAGCGCCCATCAGCGACAATTCTAAATTCAAATGTTCGGACAGTTGGTCATACAATCTAAATGTATGAATCTGGCATGAATCATTATCAGTGTAATATGATCAGTGGGCGGACGATCGACAGGCGTCGTGTCTGGCTCCCTTATCAGGTTCCCCGCTGCTCTACTAGCTGTTGACATTTGTTATTGAACACTTTATGATATTTATCACTGTTAATTGTAGGACTTAACACTGTATTTATAAATAAAACGGACCTGTTTGATGTCTACCTGTAGGGTGCCGATTGCTACCTATAAAGTCCAGTCTCGGAACTCAATGTAGGTGATAGTAGGTGTTTTGCCACCAGTTATCGTAACTGGAATAATACAAAGTCCTTAAGTTGCAATCTGAAAATATATTTCATTTGTATATAACACAGTAGTACCAAAAAAGGTAAAGACGTTATAATAACAAGTGTTGCTGATATTTCATATACTTTAAAACTTGTGTCAAAAACGATGGGTAAGATAAACTTAATTTGAATTTGCATCTGAAGAATAGATCTTATACGATTTTTTTTTATAATATCAAGTGATAGGATGAACAAGTCGTGCGCCTGATAGTAAGCTACACGCCTGTCCATAACAGTTGCTGTGACTTAAATCAGAGCTTTAAATAGCAAAGGTCTGAGGGGCACTGCCACTGCGCCCGTCACTTTGAGACATAAGTTGACAAGTCCCATGTGCCTGTAATTTCATCAGCACCCTTACCCTTCAAAACCGGAACACAGTAATGCTTGGCGGCAGAAATAGCTAAGTGGCAGTACTTCTCTGGACGAACTCTTTCACAAGGAGCTCTACTGCTGCTAATACGATTATGTCTAAACTCTTAAAGTGCATAAGATAAAGAGAGAGACTTCTAAACTAATAGACACTACAAAACAGGTGATGTGGTTGCAATGCAACTACATGTTCTCGGAGGGTCATAATAATTAAATAAGACCATGGTTGCAACACGTCCAAAACGTGGAGGTAAATAAAAATACATTTTATATACGATTAAGTCCCGATTTTGAAATCAAATAATTTGTGAAAATCGTAAAAATTTAAATTAAGGTATTGTCATGCTAGTCAATAATACAGTTAAAGCAGTTGGAAGCAATTTTCTATTAATAAACAGATTACTACAATTTGTGCTGTTAACGAATTTCTTACCAGATTTCCCTTTAAAATCCATACCTATTTCTGCCGCCAAGCATAAATGTGAGCATTACAGCGTTTTAATTTTGAACGGTAACAGTGCCGATGAAATTACAGGCACATGGGACTTGTCAACTCATGTCTCAGGGTGACAGGGACAGTGGCAGTGCTCCTAAGATCTTTGTAATTTAAAGCACTGAGTGGTACTGCAGCTGTCACGACTTGTTCATCCTATCACTTAGTATTATAACCGCTCACGCGATGCGCTCCTCCTTCCGCAAAATGCCGGCTATTTGGTTTCGCAAAATAGAAAAGGATTCAGTTTAAATACAAGTTTTTATAAATAAAAATTATTATTCTGCATTGCTAAATAAATACCCTCCGTAATACCAACAAAAACATCTCAAATAAAATGCAGTAACACACCGCAAATCCTGCACTTAAAAAGCACTAATGAAATTTTTGGTGTACTTGGATAAATATGATAATATTCCGATTGAGTGGTTCTAACGTTTACCATGAAATTACTCCTTAAAGTATAGTTTATAAACATTTATATTCAGGGTAAACTTAAAAAACGCTACTTACGGTATGTTTTCAATAAATAAACACCGAAATCACCAGCCCAAACAATAACACACACGATTGTCGTGACGTATTTTTGAAGTTGTTTATTTTTTTTAAATGACTGACTCAGGCATTAAAAACTTTATGGTTTGCTAGAGTAGTTACCGAAATAGCAATTAAAATTAGTTCTTTTACCTGTTATAACTTCGATATCCGATAAATCGGTATAAAATCATCACCAGCACCTCTACGTGTGGTATGTGTCTACGACTGCATGTATCGCGTGAGCGGATAAACAAAGTCACCGCACATTGTTATTAACATCAGCATCCTAGTTAAGAGCCTGGCTCTTGTTGGTGTAGCTTCCTCCACTTCTCACGGTGCACAGCCAGTTCTTTGACCTCCTCATAGCTTGCTTACTTTGATCTTTATCGGGTCACTATACGCTGTTCTTGATCTTCTTTTCTTTCTTTTCCCCTCTATCTTCCCTTCAATCATCACTCTGTTATTAATAGAATAACATTAAATTATTATAGAAAAGTTTTTATGAAAACTGCAAAATAATCTACAGATATTTATGCGTTAATCTGTAACGTGTAAGTGAATAGTGTTAAAAATAGGATTCTGTGGTAAAAAAAGTCGAACACCTTTTCTGTGAACATTTTCACTTCTTTATCGCGTACTTTGAAAGAAATGAAGTGGTGCGTTGGAGCAACTAAGCAGCTGTATACAACCGCTGCGTGCATTCTGTCTATCCCTTACCTATATAATAAAGATTTTTTTAAATTTAAAGTATCTAATCACAGTACGCCAATTGCTAAGTTATTTGTTCTTAAGTAAAGAAATAATCTTGATTTTATAAAAAAAAGTCTTACACATATTTTAATCATTTTTAGAAGCATAGAAGAAAAGAAAGCATGATATGAATGTTATAGAAATACATAGTATATATAGTATAGTATGTTACTGATATAAGTTTGGAAGGACTGTTAGGGATATTTTAAGCAATATAACACACCTGCTTGATAAGGACGGTCCAGGTTCGATTTCCGGAAGGTTCAATTGGAGTAATGATATTTCTAAACTATTTTTGGTCTGGGAGTTCTGGGTAATACCATTTGTTTGGGATCAGTTGGAGTGGTTTTTTTTTAATGGAATTAAATGGAATCTATACATACACACATCCCTGCTACTCCTGAGTGGGTTCCTCACTACTGAGGGACCGACCATTTCCCCACTGCACTCTGTCTTAAGCTAGGTAGAGTGTGATACACACCAGTGCTGTCAGATTTGCAGTTACCTGATCACACCATTGTTTCCAACTTCGTTATCTAGGTCGTTTGCCCTCTAATTTGCCCGTAACAATTTAGTCTTCCAAGATTGTCAGCTCTTCCGCCTACAATATGTACCTATGTACATTTATGTATGGTATTTATCATATACATTTATCTATGGTTCATAAGCTCTATCTCTTTAGATATATATATATATCTAAAGAGATAGATTTATCAATACCATTACGTGCAGGAAGATGTCGTTCTTCAGCCACGTCATAAGGAATAATAAGTACTAATTACTCCAATTTATCATTCAGAGCAAAACCGCTGAAACACGAAGTGTCAAATAGTGTGAAGGCGGCTAAAAAATTAGAATAGTTCGACTACCACTTTGTTCTTTAGAGCAGCGGGCTCTAAAATCAACATTCCCATGATGTTGTCTAACCTCCGATAGGAGAGGAACTCTAGAAAGAAGAACCCCAAGAGAAAGATGGTATGTCTATACCGTGGACAGCACATGATTCAATAAAAAGCGTAAGGATCTTTTAATTGAATACTATACCTACCTAGGAGTATACCTACCTAGAACCATTAAGGCTAGGTACAGATGGGACGTACATCTGCCGCAGGTCGACACGCGTTTTGGAGTATTTTCCTCTGAACGCGGTGATACCGCACTTAGGTATGTATGAACGAATGTGCGAATGTCGAGATGCGCGATTTGAGAAATCGCGTTAAATTTTTATCACTGAACTTACCCTGAAAACTGCGTGTTCACATACATAATGATCGTAAACCAGGCTGTTATCCTCAAAAAGCGCAAAGTGTGAGTGAATATTATTATCTTTTCAAGAGCACCAGATAAGACGTGTAATGGTGAGATGGCATACTTGACACATGTTTTACATTTCTAAAAAAATCTCTTGCACTTATGAACTATGATTAGTTGATCGTGCTACTTGAGTGGAGCTGCTTTTTCAGAGGGTTGTAAGTGATTAAAGTGTCGCTTTTGTAAGTTGTTAATAGACTTATGCTGTTGAGGTTGAAAACTAGATATTTAAAGTATATTTAAGTTGTGGTTATGATGTTTTAAAATCAATACTGAAAATAATTGGGTCACTAAAAGAATGTACGTATTCCGAAATAAATAAAGCAATACCAAATTTTATTTGGTGATATTGTCTCACAAATAAAATCATATACGCAAATATATCAAAATGTTACTAGTTTTATTTTCAATGCAAAATAAGGCAAAAATTAAATAAATTCACATAGAGATTCAGATGCTGGTAGCCGTAAAGGTATTTGGCTGAGTGAAGAAATAGATTTCTCACAAACAGCGCTACTACGACAAAAAAAGTAGTTAAAAACCAAAACAAAAACTACGATATGCAACAAGTACTTAGAAAAATGCGCTCGTTTGTTCTGTAACGTTGGCTAGAAGACGCTGGGTCGAAGGATGTTTTTCTGAGTGTTCGATGTTTGTATTAATAATATATAATAAATTCACATATTCAAATGAATTCTCATTTCATTTAGAAAATTCTCCGTATGCAGCACGTAGTACGCAGTACACACAGCGCATTAATAGCATACTTCTTTTATTAGCAGACTTTACACAGTTTATATAGCTTTTAAAAACATTAAAAAAAAGAGTAGAGACGAAAGACAAGAGTAGAGAGAGTGATTCTCCATCAGAACAACAAAGGAATTATTTCTTATTTGACTGTGTTTTTTCCATTTTTTTAAGCCCTACACCATAGAAATTCTGTGTCGCGGATGCCATGGATACACCCAAACAATACACCCAAACTCACGAGAGAAATAAATGTAGGCCATACAAATATTTCTCCCGGTCCGGGAATAGAACCTAGGACCCCTGCGTGGCAGTCCGGCATGGTAACCGTTCGGCCACGGAGCCGCATTGGAGATCCAGTAACGTGTATTAATGGCAGCAGAGCTCGTTGTGAAAAAGTTCGTACAGGGAAGTATTGCCACCTTACCTATTTCAGCTGTCAAGTAGTAATGTGAGCCGGAACGCAGTACCTAATGGTACTGTGTTCCGGTTTTGAAGGGTAAAGGGTAAAGGCGCCAGTGAAACTACAGACACATGGCACTTTGGGACGGAAGGGCGGAGTGGCAGTGCCCTTCAGCGATTAAAAACTCTTAGTGGCACTGCAACTGTTAGATATGGGTAGGATTGTCGCTTACCACCAGGTGCACGACTTAGTCGCCTCGTTACTTAACATCATAAAAAATACACAATTTTAATCAAATTTTGGAAATGTTTGATTAAACTTTATAGTATTTCACTTATTAAACATTTGCTTACATGACTTTTTGTTTTAGCTAGATTATTTAACCATTTATCGATTCATTATCGGATCCATATCGTGTATATTTTTTTCAATAAAAAATATACCATTTGTTATGAATAATGCGCACACACTAGCCCCCCCGCATTACCACAAATTACACCCAAACTCACGAGAGATATAAATGTAGGCCTTTTAAATATTACTCCCGGCACGGAAATCGAACCCGGAACCTCGTGTGTGGCTCTCCAGCATGGTAACCGTTCGGCCGTTCGAATTTTTCTCGTAAAATCGTATTTTAAACTTCTCAACATTAATTCATAACAATACACGTAAGGATACTTGATTAACGTATTTCCTCGTTTTCGTCCAACATTCAAAAACCGCCGTCCATCACTTTGAAAAAATGTTTATAGTCTTCTTCATTAGACGATTTTACCACGTTATTGTACACATTGTAACTACCTTTTTGGCTGATTTTGGGAAGTACGTAACAATTTTTAAATAAAAAGAAAACTTTCCATTTATCCACAAAACACAAGAATCATAATATAAGCGAATAATTACGCTATAAAACTTTAATGTGGATAAAAACGATGTAAACTAAGCACTGTTGATTTTTAGTTTTCACCTTGTTGCAAGCGGATACGTTATGTAAAAGTGAAAATATCCAAAAATTGTAAATTTACTTATTTAGTGTTGCTAATAGATTTAATCACGGACCAATTGCTATTCGATTTCTGCACAGACAAATAAATAGTAAAATATTACTTAATAAGTTACAAAATTTACAAATACAATATTCTCTTATCAATTCTGTAAGCACGGGGTCCTTTTATACAGAACCGCCAATAAACACAATTGAAACTATAAAGCTGACATACATTCTTATCTAAAAACACGGACGTTGTAAAACTTCACTGATCTATCACCTGGTTTAAAACTAGTGATGTATTGTGGAGTGCCGTCTACAGCCACTTGCCGGTCGACATTTCTGGCGTTCTGAACGGCAATACTGCTCTCGAATGAAAGAAAGACACATGCGGCAAATTCTAAATTTTTTAAAGTTAAAGTAGTTTAAAGTTTTTAAGATAAAAAGAATAGCCAGATATGGCATATAACCACAAATACTCAATGGAATAGTTAAACTGTATTTTCGATATTAAGTAATTTATTTATGTATTTTAAACACATAAATATAATTATAACAAACATTATAATTATATTTTATGTGTATTTTTAATGGCAAAGAAATCATACAATATTGCAATATTTGCCTCATGAACAATCTTACAAAAAAAACATTAAAATCTGAAACCTAGAGAACCGGTTTTGAAATGTATAGGACATTTCATTCCTAATGTCAAGCTTAATAGAAATTATAAAAATATTATAACTATATAATAAAGCACTATATATAATAAAACATTTAACACACTTAAATGTGCCTTTTAATACTTTTATATTAATTTATGAATTATAGGTAAACATTTATAATAGACCTGAAGGGCACAAATTTGAGTTGTACCTTTTTGTGTCATTTGTGAACTATTTATTGTAATTGAACAACTTAATACTTACTATATGATATAGTTCGGTATATTACTAGGTCGAAACCTTTGATATTAATGTTTTAACTTAAAAAAACACGAAATATTATATTTTATGGTAGAAAATTTGAGCTTACTGTAAATTTGTTCAACAACGACAAATTATTGATATAGATTGACTGATCCCGAAAATGTACATAACTCAATTTTGATAAATATATTACTTGTGCCTTTTTTGTTCTGAGGGCGACAAAAGAAATCTGTGATTGGTAGGTCTATTTTGTCCAAAAACAATAAATAAATAAAAATCTCTTGCATAAACATTTAGATCAACTAATTTTAAATTTGTGGCCAGCACTAGTTGGAGGCATAATTTTTTCGAAACAACAAAGTGCGTATAAAACACATTGAAAGGGTTTACGGCGGAAACCATTCTGCGAATTCGAATGGCTATAAATTTTGTTTAGGTGGCACCATAAAACGTCAATCATGGGAAGACACTGATATTTTAAAAGAAGGAGTCGAAAATCAATATACGGGAATCCTCTCCTTTTTTAAAGAACTTAATACGACAGTGCAGTATCTAATTTTTAAGTCAGTCTGACGGTCAGAGTGAAATTTGTAATCCTACATTATACATATTATACATTTCGAAATCGATTATCTAGGTTTCAGTTTCTAAAGATACCGTATGATGTCTTTTATGAGATTGGAATTTGACAAATATTTGAAATTAAATGGTGTTTGTGATTGACATTCTTTAAAAAAATTAAATCTTACAGACATATAGAAATCAAGCGTTACAAATAATAAACGTTTTTTGTCTTAGACATCATAACCATCACAGCTAAATATTATGTAGTTATCATCGTTTGACTAAAAATAGACAAAGAATGCCTCCACCACTAACTTTAATCATCGGTTTAAGATATCGATAAACAAATTCCAGTGCACCTTGAGTATGGTGAGTCTAAAAAAAAATTGTCAAATATAAATATAACCCAAAACACATAGTAGACCAAGGTCAAGAATACGCAGTATTTTATTTATACAGACAATTCTAGCACTACTTTGTGAACGTGTGGAACGAGTAAATGGTTTAAGAGAGTTAAACCAATGACGGGACCCTAAAATTAAAAGGTAGCCCGCGACAAAACATTAACTAAATCGAAGTATAAAATTTTTAGTATGCTTTCAACAAAAAACGTTTCTTTTGCAGTACGATTGTAAAACCGAACCGATTCTAAATTGATTTTATTTACGATTAAACACTGAAGGGGTGGGCTGTAAAAACGGTAGGTAAAATTTTCGGATAATAAATATATTCTTTGTATGTGTCATGCTTTTAGCCCTTCGGATAGCAGTTGGGGGTGGCCACAGTACAACTATTGTTTACTTTCATTTTTGGCTGTTAGCAGACAGACGGACTTTATATGCGAAGTCGGTATCTACAACTGCTTGCACTCGACAACTCGACTGACAGCAAGAATTATCGTAGTGCGCCTAGTTCGGGAGCTCAGTGTATGTATTTGTTGATGTCGAAATGGAAGCACAAATGTTACTTGTAGCTTGCTACTGTATTCAAGAATATATATGATTCCAAATGCTGACTTTACTTATTATTAAAGGAAAAACATATGACTATAGAAATTTCCTATTTTACTCTGCTACGGAGACTACTTTGTTCACATCAAAATGTAAACAAAGATAACATTTCAAAAAAATATTTCAAGGATTTTGCAAATGTGAAATAAATCGATCGAGAAAAGTCTCACCAACCGTGTTTTTGTTTTACCATCGTGTTGGTTAAACCCTCAAAGTAATCGTTACTTTTTGTCTTTACTAAAAAAAAACAGTTACTACAGATACAAAAAAAATTATATATCCTCTTAAGAATGTCAATTGTTGCTTTTGATTCTCTGACTATTATTCACATAGACTATATACATTAGAACCGACGCTTACAAATCGAAGTCTTGACTGAGCGTAGTTGAAAGGCACGCATTAAGTACAGACATGCGGTCCATTTATTAGCAGTCTTAGGGTCGTATTCCAGAACTCTACTCAATGCTCAAGTCAGGATTGCACTGGAAACACAAACACTGGAAATACGACCCTAATGGCAGGGACTTGAGTATGATTTCGAGTGGTTTAAACCATACTCAAATCCTAACTTGAGCATTGAGTAGAGTTCTAGAATACGACCCTTAGTGTATCGTAAAATGCGATCCTAGCAAAAGTAGCGACCTATGCACCAACTTTTTCATTTACCTGATTTCGCTTCAAATACGTGCATACATATATCTAAATATGTTTACTAAATGTTGTTAAAATGTAAAGTTTAATATACAATTTTTAAGTCTGTAGAAATATATCTGAAGTTAGTAAGTGGAGGCTTTTGTAGCATAGTTTTCCGTTCATAAATCATCTGAAAAAGAAGTCGATATCAAATGGTTTTGGACGTTTCAATCGTCCAATTTTATGATGTTATGATGTTTGTTCTATAATAAATTAAAATGTGATCGTATAGAATCGTTGTAAATCAATTGTCAATCATTTTCTAACCTTGATTGTTCATAGGCAAAACATCCTTAGCACGAAATTACATTCCGAATTTGATATCTGATTAAAACTGAACTTCACAAAAGTTCTATTTATATGGCATCAGCTTCCAAAGAAAAACTCAAAAAAGTCCAAAAAATTTAAGACACCATACAAAACTTCTACGTATCGCAATCCAACAATTGAAGTTAAAAAGAACAAAATCAATTCCAATTAACGATCCATACAACACAACAGCATTCTTTTTATTTTTAACATCTAGCGAATTCTTGGTATCATACTAAAAATAAAATCTTGTACCTTGTTTCTGTCCAATAATTTTTAATGGTTATCCTGGCTAGACAATACAAGGATACAAGCGGTCCATTGTATGTCTTTGTTTACTTTTGTTTAGCGTTAATGTGTCCACGTTAATGCCGGCCGGTACGTCAATTTCGAACAAACAGTGATTTGGGGCATTTAACGCGCATTACGTTTGTAGGGTGTTTTTAGACCCCTGCTGATGTTGTGATGGTAGGTTACAGTTAAATTTTGAATGTAAATAACGTTAAATACTTACGGTTTTAAGAGATTTTATATTTACAGGACACGTAATAGGAGTTACCAATGTTGCTTGGAAACTTGGTAATTGACGATCTCCGTAGCTCAAAGAGTCGCTCTCTGGGAAGACTCTGGTGGTCCCGGGTTCAATTCCCGGTGAAAATTGACTTTTGTAAATTGTTTCTGATCTGGGTGTTCTAGGTAGTACTCCACATTACAGGAAATTCCCTAGTTTGAGATCAGGTAACATGTGTGGTCATTAAAAAATTTTTGTTAAATGTAGACTCTATAGCGTATTAAGTTAAAGTTATAGTACTATATGTTATATATTTTTAGCCGACTTGAAAAAAAGAGTTAAGGCTCTCAATTCGACCGTTTTTTTATGTACGTTACGCGATAATTCCGATTAGTGAACCTATTTTGATGATTCTTTTTTTGTTGGAAAGAGGGTACCTCATTGTTGATCCCATTTAAATTTGAAGAAAATATTCTACCTCTAAGGGTGGCAAACTAGGGGATGAATCTAGTTTCGCTCACTTTCCGGTAACCGATTTCAATAAAACTTGGCAAATAGATGTTATTCCATGAATTGTTAGTCTTTTTTTTATAAAAAATTACAATTATTATCTATACTTTCAGAGTACTCAAAATATTTGCAAACTGCCAAAAATCCACCTTATGCAAGTAGTTTACAGTGCATCCAAACTTGTAACTAAAAACAATGAACGAGAGCCTTGACCGTATATATTTTATTCATGCGGAGTATACTTAAATACTTAATGTTAAATGACAATAATTTAAAAAAGAAATATATTATAGGATTACATTTGAGGTTAACCATAATCTGTCTAATCGCGTAAAATAAAGAATACTGTAAATGCCATATCAATATGAAAACACCATGGGATTTGCCAGTTTGAACAAGATTTCGAAAAGCATTTATTGATTGCTTCTTGTTTTATAATGTGTGATTTATATTATTTCTAACATAGATGTAGGTTTCCTGTTTTATTTTATTATTTACTAACTAATTAACTAATTAAGTACTAACGCCATGGACTGTAGTGGTCTAAATGAATAAGATTTGAATTTGAATCTCGAATGATACTGAAACCATATTATCGATCAATGCCGTATATATATCTACCTATGTTTTGTTTATAGTGGACCTTCCTACCAACCTCTTGGTTATACGGGAAGGGCACTATAAGCAGTGCAAGCACAAGGGACCTTATAAGTCCAGGTCCTGATCCCAGATCAGCCCCTGGACAGGTTGTCATAGACCGTTGTTCAACCAGTTCTCAAAAGGCTAGTGCCTCGGATAAGATGCCCCCGGTGCACGTATGGTGCTGTTTTCGCCTGTGCCCTGTTTTACAGAGAGGTACCGGAGATGTCAGTAGCATTGTCCTGCGACAGTGTCCGGACATAGCTTCCAACTTAAAGGGCCACCTAATCTAATCACATATATTTTAATAGTTTTGCATAGCCACGCGTCTGTACAAAAAATAGTCCATAAAAACTGAAAGTGCAAACAGTCTCCTACCGAGAATTGCCAACCGACATTATGAATTCTTTGCACTTCTTATACAATTGCAAGTTTTGTGTTTTACATAGTTTATTGTTAGTTTTTATTGAAATACCGTGTTTTGTTGTCCAAGTTTCAAAAATTAAAAATTGCTTGGGATTGTACTATTCCAAGCGTGCCTAATATAAATCGAAACAAGCAAAAAAAGGTATTTGACAAAAATTCTATCAGGTCTGATGGTTTTTGCAGTATACAAAAATAAATAAATAAATAAAATGGTATAGCGGTAATGAATTTTAGACCTAGAGTCCTTCTACTTAAATCCAACATTAATTAATCACATCATAAAACAAACTGAAAGAAGGACAGATCCGGATTTAACACACGTTCATTTTTTTAAATATTTAAGTATATTTATTTAACATAACGTAATTACGTACCCGTATGTAATGTAATTTCCAGGTCCGTTATGAATTAATCACTTTTTCACCATTTGAGAGATAAAAGAGATTAACATTCGTACACTAACGTCACATTACATTTATGAAAATGTTATTTATGTTAAGAAAAATGTTAATTTTTTTTTTAATGAAAATTATGACAGGCATAACATTAATACGACGAATGGAAACAAACTAGCTGTTCTTGACAGTCGTCCTTATAAAGTCTCAAATTCATTTAAGGGGCAATATATACGTTTCTACAATAAGATTCCGGATGATATTAAAAATTTGCCATTTACAAGGTTTAAAACTACAGTTACCGCTTCTGCGTACTTGGATGACTTAAATTAGTGGTAATGACCCGTTTAGCTCTTGCAGGTAGTCTCGATCTAAGATGTTTAAATTAAATATTGTAATGATAAATATATTGAAATGTATATTTACAAAGAGCAACGCCTAGAGTTTCCTGCTCATTCTTCTCAGGGGTATCTGCCTTACGAATGAACAGTAGAATTTAATCAGTGCGTCAAATGTAATTTCAAATGTAATTTGCTTACCTATGAAATAAAAATTATTTGATTTTGACTTTACATAATGTTATATTAAAAATATTTTTATTAACACTCTACGCAAAAAGAGTGGTGTTTGAAACCTTTGTCTTTGGATCGGTGTGTCCATGTACGTCTGTCCATGGCATCGTAGCTTCCAAATGGATGGACAGATCTGTAAGTAGTTTTAAGGCTAATTTAATTTAGATGGTTCTGGCTATGTTTGATGAACACCTGTTCAGCGGCTTAAAGATCACCAGCACTTTTCCCTATTAGTGTAGAGATAGCTCAACACGCTCCGAATAATGTCTCAAGTTAATTTGGCGATACCCACACTATCTATCACCATCAGCTTACACTTATCCACTGCCGGACATAAGCTTCCCTTAAGCACGCCAACTCTCCCGGTCTTGTGCCGCCCGCATCCAGCCGCTGCCGGCCACATTTCTTAGGTCGCCCGTCGTCATGTCTTACCGCAGAGCGTCCTACACTATATTTTCCTTCACGTGGTCACCATTCCAGAACAAGTTTGCTCCATCGGCGGTCATTCCTGCAGATATGTCCGGCCCACTGCCACTTAAGCTTACTGATTTTGCGAGCTATGTCGGTACGGTTCTCTGACGTACATTCGTACGTCATTTGAGCGCAAATTATATTTTCAATTCTAATACCTCGTATCGAAAATATATTTTACCCTCACGTGTGCCGTTTTTCTCCTCTTTACCGAAGCTTGAGAACATTCAATAATGTATGTATAAGACGAAGTTGACATCTATTATAGTTACTGTATAAAAATGTATGTCATAAAACAGTGAAGTTTCGTTATGTATGTGCCGATAGTGTATCTAAATAATTAATCTCAGTTATAAAATGCATATTTATTTTACTTCCATTCGTTCGACTTGAAATTTGGTATATAACGCAAATCCAATATGATAATCTTGATCTAATGTTGCAACGGACAGTCAAAAGATTGCCCTACCCCTATCATGTTTGGGTTCATTAATGGTTTCGACGAGCTGTTTTTAACCGACTTCAAAAAAAGGAGGAGGTTCTCAATTCGACTGTTTTTTTGAACCGATTTTCATGATTCTGTTTTTGTTGGAAAGAGGGTACCTTCGTAGTGGTCCCATTTCATTTTGAAGAAAAACATCCACCTCTAAGGGTGGCTGATCATGGCTGATGATGGCGCATAACATTCATTTTTATAAATAGCGCCTAAATTTTACTTAAGGAGCAATTATTTTAATGGTTGGTTTTGCTATTCTCCAATTCAAGGCGTTTTTCTCTCTCAATATACTTTGAGTAGTGAGAACCGATTTTTACTATCTCCTGTGTCAAGTCCCGTATAGTGGCGAACTAGGGGAAATTTCAATAAAACTTAGCAAATAGACATAATTTACGTACACATCTACGTATCACGTACTTTTGAGGTCGGTTTTTTTTGGTACTCTGTACTGATATTATGGAATACGTTTTGTATCGAGATTTCTTTAAATTTTAATTTATGTTTTTATTTATTAATATAAGTATTTATAATTAAAATTAGTGATTTCTTTCTAACGCAAGAACTACAAAACGTCACAAAGTTACCAATTAAGCCAAACATATAAAAAAGTTAGTCAGAACTAGATTCATAAAGCGACCTTCCGAAAACATTGTCTTTTAGTTATGATCCGTAAATAATTTCATTTTGTGTGTTAACTATTACTTTAGGACTATTATTTCTAAATTGTTTTACAACTACGGCGCGTGGACGGAGCATGCCGATGTATACTATATCTCAGAAGTTTAACAAGCGTCCCATTTCATTGCTTATTTAAAGTATACAACATTTTCAAAAGAGGTGTTGACTCGCGTTGC
The DNA here is from genome assembly GCF_003589595.1 of Hyposmocoma kahamanoa. NCBI lineage: Eukaryota > Metazoa > Arthropoda > Insecta > Lepidoptera > Cosmopterigidae > Hyposmocoma > Hyposmocoma kahamanoa. The sequence continues at coordinate 10,480,337 of NW_020653853.1, forward strand.
TAGTTGTGCCTAACGACGAGTTTTCAAAGTCAATTGTCTGTCCTGAAGCCATCTTTAATATTAGCTATGACATTGAAGATGTTTTGTACTAAATACTGTTACAATACCTTTGTTTCCGAAAAAACGGGCCAGCTCTAACGGGTGCTGTGTTATTAAAACTAATTTTTATAACATATTATACTTTTTTTCATCACTATTTAAAATGATTTTTAAAGCATGATGTAAAAAATTCTCTTATATCACAATTATTGTTGTATTATGTATCAATGGATTGTTATTTATAATTATTTAAGAGTATGAGGTGTAGATACTTACATATACTTCGATACATATTATTAAAACAAAGAAGAAATAATTAGCAGCAGAGAGAACTCCTTGTGAAAGAGTTCTTCCAGGAAAATACTGCCACCTTACTTATTTCTGCCGCGTTAAGGGTGCTAATGAAGTTACAGGCACATGGGACTTGTCAACTTATGTCTCAGGGTGACAGGCGCAGTGGCAGTGCCCCTAAGATCTTTACAAGTTAAAGCTCTAAGGTGTCACATAATACCAAGTGCACGACTTGTTAATTCCGTCACTTAGTACCATAGAAAAAGCTTGTTTTTTTTATCATACGAATTGTGTTATGATTGCAAGGCAATTTATTTTAGATAAAAATGATGTAATTGAAAAGTGTAAAGTCATATTTCGATTTCAAAGTTATATATAATCGCTTGACAGGCAAAATGGGATGAGTTGCACTACTGAGTTATATATACCGTTGGAATCAGAAATATTAGCTGATTCCACCGGTATATATAACTGAATATGACCAAAAGTGTCATTCATGCCATTCTGCTTTTCAAGCGTCGTATTATTACGCCACATCAATTACAATTCACCAAAAAATCCCGACAATTTCGAGCAAGGTTTGCAACTGTAACCATTTGGGCAATTTAGCAATTCTCACCGACATAAATTATATTTGCATACTTAGCAAATATTTGAGATAATTTTAAATTTTTTCTACTGATAAGAGTCGCATTATAACAAATTTATTTTTACGGTTGATAAAACGTAAATTTAAAATTGCTAAAGTGAGCATGGACTACCAACGTACTGCATGTTATAAATTTGTAGTCTACGTGAGAAACACTTATTATCGTCTGATAATGATAAAATTGAATGAGTACACAATTTATCTCTTATAACTGTCTCCAAAATTAGGAATTCTTGTTCTTGTTTTGTTTTTTTTATGTTCTGTTTCGTGTAAGATTTGACTCTATGTTGACTCAAATATTGGGTGAAAACTAAAATATATATATATAGGCAATTTGTTATCAAACCATCTGTACGTCCCACTCACCTCACCTGAGAGGAGACACATGAGTCTTCTCTCGGGTAAGGGTCTAAGCCATAGTCCCATAGTCCGACACCCAGGCCCGTTGCGGGTTGGGGACTTCACACGTTTTCTAAGACTTGTGAACCTTCTTCGACGTGCAGGTCGCATGGGAAATTTCAAATTAAATTTCGCACATAAATTCCGAGAAACTCAGAGACGCGAGTTAGGATTCGAACCCAACGCCTCTGCTCGAGAGGCGGTAATGGTCAAAACATTAGGCTACCACGGCTTTTTTAACAGACAATTAGCTGTAAGTCTCAGTTGTAAAATAATTTGGGTTTAAAAAGTCAGATTAATTTGATAAGATAACATCATCTTTGTCGTCATAATTTTGTTAGGTCAACGCATCTAACGGCCTATTCATATTTAAGCTATATTCGTTACCGCTGTTGTGAAAAATACCGCGCCATATCCCACCGGGTATTTGTATGAAGTTCCGCGGCTAAAGCGAAACCGAAATACCGCGCCATATGATCCAGTAGGGCTAGCATTATAAAGCGCGATATAGAGAACAACAATATTTCGCGCTTTTTTGTCGCTCTATCGCAAGTCGCGTCCTGTCGTGCTAGTCCCATAAGTATCGTTTCGCTTACTTCGCGAAATTGGTTTCGCTGGACTGCGCGGTACTCCGTACACTACACAAGTCATATCAAGTGACGATCAGTTGTCTTAGGAGAACTCAGTTGCGATTATAACGTCGAAACAGTGAAATGTTCGAATTTATTAAGATTACACGTTACGCACGGTTGTAGTGTGATCTTATTCACTGACAGCACAGCAGTGATTGTATACAGACGGGATTAAATCAAGAAAGTTTCGATATCTATGGCGGTAGCGTTATTCGGTTAGGTTTAAACAGTAAACGCCCAGTTAACAGTAAACAGTACACGACACGAAAGTATTCGCGCGGCAGCCGCGCGGCGATCGCCCAGTTACTACGCTTTCACGTACATTAATGGCGAATCTGAATTATATTTACTAGGTAACAACATTTAAATTCCTTGAAATAATACAACCGCGCGGCCGCCGCGTAGACTAAAGACAAGCCAGAGGCGCTCATTGAAGTTAAAATGTAAATGCACACGGTCCATGAGCGCATCACCGCGAGGCGTGAGCGCGATGAAATTCGTGTCTAATAAACGCGCCCTAAGTATACCGCATACATACTCGGCTGTAGCTACCCACAGCGGTAGCGAATACCTTGTATATCTGAACAGGCCTTTAGGTCAGGATTTGTAGACCGTCGGATTGACAAATCGTCAACAGAGCAGTTGGATCACGATCTCTACGTAGCTCTAGCACAACAGCAGATGTTGGAACCGCATTATTAGATTGGGCAACTAATAAGATTGTTTTGAAATATACGTGACAAATACAATGCGCGGACTTGACACAGTGATTATAAGTAGCTGTTTGTCATCAATTTCCGTAACAAGAATCGGTATATGTCGCCTACTTTTTTATCAATAATATATGTTATAATATATGTTTTTATCAATAATATATAAGTATGTTATATGACGCATATTCTTCTGAAAGTTACATTATGCGAAAAATATTTATTTCCCAATACTTTTAGTACATGGATTGAAGTGAATCTGAATCTTTGCCTCTCGCCGACAATACACACTTGACTGATAGCGATAACGTTTGTTCCCAGGCTCTTGATATGTTCCTCGGTAGCTTGTTGATTTCCTTGTAGTCTTTTGGGAAACAACAAAAACTAGACGTAAAATATCTAAGAAAAACACTTCGATCTTACGATAAGATAGATAAATTGTTTATTAACTTTCGTCACTAGTTAATATTCAAATATTTATAATTAATGTAATCAACCACACCAAGCTACTGCTTTCAAACTGTGTTTAAGTACGAGGTAACTACGAGTCTACTAAGAGTACCAGAATAACTAAGTAACATAGACTTCCGTGTTTTTTTTAATGATACCAACGTGCTGGTATGTCATACTCGAAAATATAAAATAAGTTTTACTATACGAGTATATATTTTTATACAATAAATGAAAAATGCTGATTGTAGGTACCTACATTGTTTCATTTATTTATTTGTTAATAATAATAACCTTATCACTCGCACAAAGGCAATGTAAATAATACATTATTAGTAAAAAAACATTAACATAGGAACCTTTGTGAGCATCTGAACATTGAATTTTAACTCAATGAATTCGCATCATATTATGAATGAAATTCATGTTATTTATAGTAAATTAAAAAGCAAAATAAAATGGAGTGTGTGTGTGCGTGCGTTCCTTATAATGTTTTTATCGCTACCTAATTTTGTCGCGTCATGTTATGAATTAAATTCATTGTTTCTAGAAATCGTTATGATATATTGCTTAACAAGGAAAACCATTTTCCACTAAACTAACGGCTGTCAGGGAATCTACGGTAATCTGTTTTATCGACAATTACACAAATGAAAGATATGACAGTCGATAACAATATTGATTCATTTTATGATAATCGACAACGGAAACATTTCCTTAAAGTGTTTCGAATAATCTAAATTTATGAATGCATTTTCGAGTAATTTATGTAGATAAATAGACGGATTTATTAAGTCGTCATTTATGAGAATAGAATGTATTGTATTTTCTTATTTCGATCACTTTTCTGAAATTAATACTGGACAAAAAATAAGTACAATAAATATTTCAATTACCTAATGTCCAGTAAATATTTATTACAACAGTTTTCCAATAAATAAATGTCTGTTTGTGTTTTATTTTTCAAAAACTGCGTATAACGTTGCTTATTCCATTGAAAAACGTTAGGACAAAAACATGTAATGTTACATTAAGTTACTTTAGTAGCAGTGGAGTTCGTTGTCAAAGAGTTCATCCCTGGAATTACTGCTACCATACCTATTTCTGCTGCCAAGCGGTAATGTGAGCATTACTATAATAATAATGTTCTTTATTCACAAAAAGATTTAATGGCAGTCCTTGTGAAAGTGTT